>NC_056744.1:1649389448-1649418380 GCF_019279795.1 Protopterus annectens | reverse complement strand
ATGTTCTTCCATAAGAACAATGTCTGGATTTCTCTAAGATCTAGAGTCTGTATCACAAATACGATGCTGCAATATCAGTTCTGCAGCAGGAAGGAGATGTCTGTGGTTCCTCCTGTAATCCATATCTCCTGACTCTACGAAGTAGGATCTGGGCTCGGCACATATACCTGTCACTTGACCAATCCGGTCTAAGCCTTTCGCCGTTTATATCCTCACTGTCTCTCCTTTTTTCAATGGACGAAAAGATCTGCTCATTTTATCAGAACTGGACTTCTGAAAACAATGCTTTCTGAATAGTTGGGCTTTGATAGCTCTGCTGTTTTTAGCTTTAGGCACCATCTAGCTAGAACTGATAGGCAAGGTTGTTCTGGTTTGCCTAGTTAGAAGTGTCTGAGCATGCGAGCCAAGTATGTTGTCACCGGGTATATTTCTGAGTAAATTTAAAAACATCAGTATTGTCACGCTTTGACCTTTGCAGTAGTTGCTTTGCCCTCTGTACTGCACACTCAGCCAGGCCATTTGACTGTGGGTATTCTGGACTGATAGTAATATGAACAAAGTCTGACTCTTTTGCAAATTTCTGAAACAATTGACTTGTAAACTGGGTACTGTTGTCAGAGATAAGTTTATCTGGACTACCATGGACTGAGAAATTATATTTCAGCTTAGTAATAACAGTAGTGGATGTGAGGTTAGGTAGCAAATTTATCACAAACCAGTTTGAATAAGAGTCTACCAACACTAAGTAATGCTGATTATTCCACTCGAATATGTCAGCGGCTACTGTTAATTAAGGTAGCTCAGGAATTTGGCTTAGCTGAAATGGCTCTTTTTGCAAATGTAGTTTAGTGCTATTGCATACTGAACAAGACGAAAGTACTTTATCAATGTCTTTTACTAGAGAAGGCCAAAATACTAGTCCTCTCGCCCTTCTTTGGTAGAATCAGAACCTGGGTGGCCATGATGTAAAATCTGAATATATTCATGTTGTAAGGAAGTAGGAACGACAACCGTAGGACCTTTGAAAATAATACCATCTTCCATCAACATCTCATCTCTGTAAGGAAAACAAGGCTGCACTTAAGGCAGTACGCAAGATGGCCATCCAGCATCAATAAAGTGACTGAGCTTTTGCAAAACTGGATCAGTCTTTGTAAGATCTCTCAACTCATGAAGTCTCATGGTAGAAAAATTATGCACTTCCATGACATCAAAGTCAAAATTCTCTGCATCAAGCCGTTCCATTGTATTTCTGGGTGATCTGGATAAGGTATCAGCCAGATGAAGAAGTCTGACTTTTGTATAGACCATTTTGAAGTTGTACTTTTGCAATTTGAGCATCATTCTTTGTAATCATGCTGGAGCTGAATGCATAGGCTTCTTTAAAATAATCACTAAAGGTTGATGATTAGTCTCAATCTGAATAGCTCAACCATAAATATAATCATGGAACTTTGAACACGGGAACACAATCGCCAAAAGTTCTTTCTCAATTTGATCATACTGCATCTCAGTATGGGTAAGAGTTTGAGACACATAGGCTACTGGTCTGCCCACTTGAAAAATAATTGCACCAAGACCAAACTTTGAAGCATCACAGGAAAAAAATACTGGTTTGTTGATATCATAGTATTTTAATGTAGTTGGGGTGGCAATTTTCTGTTTGAGTTCATCAAATGCTCTCTGCTGTTGTTCCAGCCATGGCCATGCAACATTTTTGTGTGTCATCTCTCTTAAAGGCACTGCCAACTCACTAAAGTCTGGTATAAATGTGCCCAAATAGTTAACCATACCAAGGAAATGCTGTAGGACTTGGACATTGTCCGGGGCTGGCATCTCAAGAATGTCTGCTTGCTTGGATGGATCAGGTCATAAGCCAGTGCTAGTGAATAAATGACCTACATATGTAACTTCTGGTAGTCTGAATTTACACTTCAGAGAATTGAGCTTCAAGTTCACGTCATGTGCTCTGTCTAGAACTTTCTTGAGGTATCTGTCATGCTCTGCTTCACCATTGCCTCCAACCAATAAATCATCTACTATTATGGCACATGGATAACCTGAAAGAAATGTGCTCCATTGTACGCTGAAAGACTTCATTTGCAGAATTTATTTCAAAAGGCATCCTGACAAATCTATATCTACCAAACAGAGTACTGACTGTAGTCAGTACTCAGTAGTGAAGTATTGCGATCAATTATCACTTGGCAAAATGAACTCTTTGCATCGAGGACAGAAAAAGCAATGGCATTTGGCATCAGGGCTGTGATTTCCTCAACTGTACACATAGAATGAAGAGGTATCTTTAATGCTTTCTTCAAGTCTCTTGGGTCAATGCATATTCTGATTTCATCTGAACTCTTTTTACGAGCAGCTACCATGGAAGATACCCCTTCAATTGGTTCTGTAACCGGACAAATTGCACCTTGCTATACCATTCTCTCCAACTGAGCCTTGATTTTGTTCTGCATAGCTATTGGAACTCTCCTTGCTGGTTTGACTACTGGACTGACCTCTGGGTCTAATTTCATGGAGTACACAACTAGACGTTTGCCTAACTTGTCATCGAAAACATCAGCATAGTCTGAGAAACTAACACTGGTGAAACTGGAACTAGGACATGTGCTTACATGATGGACCTCTTTGATAAAATAAAGCACTTTCATTCTCAAACTGTCTCTCAGACCCAACAATGACAGCACACTTCTTTAGATTACATATAATTGCAAGCTGTAACTGTTCCCAGCCGAGTAGCATGAAAGCACTATGGTTTGAATTTCTTCACCTCCATAAGCAACAAGTTTTGCATAGTTAGCCAAATTAAGTTGCTCACCAGCTCTTACCTTAGCAAATGTTTCTGCTGACATAACATTTCACTTTGAACTAGTGTCTACTTTGAGCTCCATAGGTTTACCATTTATCAGGACAGTACAAAATACTTCATTTTTTGCCAATAAATCTACTGCATTACTCCTTTCACCAACCACTGATACACCATCTATTTAGAAAGTAGGGTTGCAGTTTTCTACAGGATTAACTTGCTTTTTTAAGTAACCCTTCTTTATAAGTGAGTGAGGTTTGCATGATTTGCAAAATTTTTGAAAATGGTTCCATTTTTTACACTTGTGACATCGCTGACCAAATGCTAAGTACTTTTCTCTTTTAGACTCATGAATGGCACCACAATTCTGACAGTTAATCTGGGTTTTGCTGACACAGCCTTATACTGCACTGAGCATGTCCTTTTTACCAAGCTAGTATTAAAACTTGCTGGAAAGCTATGGGTTCTCCCTGCCAGATTCCTATTACAAGAACGAATGTTCACTACTTCGAACATGTAATAGGAAGCCTCACTTCTGCGAAAGTTCACTTTAACAAAAGTGAACTTTTGCGTAAGTGCACTTCACCTAAACACTGCAGCACAGTGGAGGACATAAAAAACAAGCTATGTCCTCCACCTATGGTGCGATAGTCACAGACCTTAGGGTTAGGGCACGGGTTAGGGTAAGGGGATAGTTAGTAAAGCTATGCCCTTGCCCTAACCCATGCCCTAACCCTAAGGTTCATGGCTATCGCACCATAGTGGAGGACATTGTTATGTCCTTCACTGCGCTGCAGTCATCACGGACCTAAGGGTTAGGGCACAGGTCATGATAAGGGGATAGCCCTACGGGCTATCCCTTTACTATGAACCGTGCCCTAAACCTAAGGTCTGTGAGTAGTGCACGGAAGTTCAGCACAACACCCGTTCATTGTACTGAACTTTGCGTAAGTGCACTTTCAATTAAGTGCACTTTTGCTGCAGTGAGCATTCCATGCACTATTTCAAATTAGTGAAAATTGGATCTAGTGTATGGAACCCCTCCCTGCCACACTCGCAGGGGATGCAGCTGCCATGTGCTTAGGCCTGCTTCTGCTAGCCATGTGCTGCATACTGTCTATGTTTGCTCTGGAGCCTGCTCAAACCATGCTCTTAACACTTGCAAGCATACCCGTGTGCCTTTCTGTGAGCTCATGGATTTGACAAATCTCCATAACTTTGCTGAACATTAAATCACTGTCATGAAGCAAAATCTTTCTTGCTGAAGCATTACTAACACCACAAACAAGCCTGTCTTTTATCAACTTGTCTTTCAAATCACCAAATCTGCATGTCTTTGCTTTGTTTCTCAAGTCAGTAATGTAAGTTGCAAAAGTTTCTCCTAGCTTTTTGTCTCCTGTATAAAATAAGTTCCTTTCTAATGTAACATTTATCTGGGGGTTACAGATTTCTCTAAATTTATGTTTCAGGCACTCAGGGTCCTCCCTTGATTCAGCCAGTACAACAATATGACAGTTTTCCCCCCTCTCATGCATATACTGCTGGTGCATACACAAGTGAACACTCTTTCAATGCCTTCTGAACCTGCTAAGTTAAGCAAAGTGAATGCCCTGGTGCATGCATCTTTGTCAGAAAAAGCTTCTTGTATGAAAATATCATATTCCTGCTCAAATACTCTCCAATTCTCTACAATATTATGATCAAATACAAGCAGACTTGGTCTGCGAAAGGCCTCTGCCATATTAACACACACTAGAGTTTTACAATTATGTACGAACATACACACATATACATATGCCAGAAATTCATGCCAGAATTTGTAATTATGCCCAATAGCATAAGAAGCCTCTAAACAACTGAATTCTGTGAAATACTTTGCAAAATAATTCTCAGTGGCACAATAATACTTTTGAAATCACTGTACTTTGCAAAACCACCTCTTATCAGTGTAAGAAACATTTCAAAATTATTGGACTTTGTGAATAAACTGTATACAGCACACTGAAACTCTTTCAAAATGGCTGTACTTTGCTAAATGACTCTGCACAGTGTAAGAAACAGTCTGAAATGACGGCACGCTGCGAATAAATGCACACAGCACAAGAAACTTTTTGAAATGGCTGTATTCTGACTGTACTTTACAAAATAGTTGCACTTTGCACACAGTAAACTCTTTGGAATAAATGCACAGTAAAAAAGCACACACTGGAAGCACTTTACACACTCTGAGATACTTCAAACAACTTTAGTTAGACTTTGAATAGCTTTGGTCAAGGCGAAATAGTAGGTTATGCCAAATACAGTCATTTGCCAAAACACATGCAGTCGCCTTGCTTTCTTAAACTTAATTTGCCCTTTTTGCCCTTTAATTATATTCATTATGCCCTTTTTACCTCTTTTTATGCTCATTGTACTTTTGTTTGCTCATTTTACTTTAAACATGCGTGTTTTACTTTAAACATGCTTGTTTTACTCTAAATATGCTTGTTTTACTTTATACATGCTTGTTTTACTTTAAACATGCCCGTTTTACTTTAAACTTGCCTGTTTTACTTTATACATGCTTGTTTGACTTTAAACATGCCTGCTTTACTTTAAACATGCCTGTTTTACTTTAAACATGCCCGTTTTACTTTAAACATGCTTGTTCTACTTTAAACATGCTTGTTTTACTTTAAACATGCTTGATTTACTTTAAGCATGCTTGTTTTACTTTATACATGCTTGTTTTACTTTAAACATGCTTGTTTTACTTTAAACATGCTTGTTTTACTTTATACATGCTTATTTTACTTTAAACATGCTTGTTTTGCAACTCTAGGCAACTCTGAACCCCTTATGTATTTTCTGAAAATTTTATCAAATATCGTAATTGCGAACATCTTGTTCAAAAAGTAATGTGTTTTGTGCCCTTTGATTAATAATACGTTTTTGTGCCTTTCATTTCATTAGTAATGTGTTATGTGCCCTTTGAATGCTCTGTGTTGTTTCTTTTATAAAATAAATCATTTGTGTGAGTTTTGGTTGCCTATAGTTCTGTTCTGGCCCTTTTTACACCCAGCCTATTCATCATACCTTCACTCTTAGCTCTGTACCTCTTGGCTTGAAGAAACAGTCTTCTGAATCCTAGTTCTGATACCATGTTGCTTGTCTGGTCAGGATAAAACAGACAAACAGTTGTGGGTTCTGTTCAAGCAGCTTTATTATATACAAACACATCTGGATTGAGGCTTAGTAACTTATAAATGGACTGACTACCATACTCATACATGTTCACACTCTGGCTGTTCTCTCAAAATGGCACTGCTACCTGCACGTGCTCACTATTTATATGAACATGCCACACTTGGAAATGCTTCTACAGTAACTATTGGTCCCCACACCCCCAGAGGAGCAAAAAAAAAAATATGGAACATCTCCAAAGCAAAGTACAGTCTACTAAGTGATGGTATAAAAAGTTTTATACCCCCTGCAATCACATGCAATAATGACTCCTATGCAGAAATAAATCTAAACAAATGCCTTGCACAATCATCTTAGCAACTGTATAGACTCGGCTATACATGACTGGATTAATACCAGGCCCTTTTGAAAAGCAAGCAACCTTGGTGGACATCAAGTATAAACAGATTCTATAACAAAAGGAAGAAACTGATGTCCAAGAACAAGAATCAACTGCCTCTGCAGAACAAGAATTCCCTCCACAGACTGAACAAGCAAATCATAAGTCTTGTAAAGTCCTCTAAAGCTAATTATACAGCTAAAATAGCATCCCTAACCAAGGACAATCATAAGGCATTCTTTACCTATGTCTGAAATCTAAAAATGAGTGCCCAGCTGTGTGCTGAATTGGTAGTAGATGGTACCACTCACATTATACTGGAGGAAATTGCCAACCTGCAAGCTGACAGATTTGGTGCAAACTTCACCCCCCCTATCCCCACCAGCCATACCCCAAACCCAAAGCATATCTGACACCAGTTCTCTACCTAGTATCCTTAGAGATCAAGTCATATCTGCACTTTTCAAGGCCAAAAATATGGCCTTAATGGGACAAGATAACATCCCAGGTTGCTTTCTAAGCAATCTAAAACAGGACCTAGCTGACCCACTTGCCATTCTCTTTAAAAATACCCTGAGAACTGGCTTTGTACCAGCAGAATGGAGAACAGCAACAGTAATCCTTTTGCATAAATAGGGGCCATCAATCAACCCTGGGAACTATAGAGCCATAAATCTAACCAGCCTCATCTGCAAGGGCATGGAAAGGATCATCATGGACCTTATCAACAAGGACATAGGTGACCTTCAAACTGTAGACCCAACCCAGTCTGGCTTTGTTAAGGATAGATCGTGTTTACTAAACTTGCTAGACTTCTTCGAGAAAGTCAACAAAGCCCTGGCTGAAGGTAAGGCAGTGCATACTGCCTATCTGGACCTTGGACCTAGCCAAAGCCTTTGACACAATCCCCTTCTTGGGTATCATTGAAGAACTCTCCCAGTTAGGTGTTAACCCTTAAATCACTAGATGGGTAGCTAAGTAGTTTACCAACAAAACACATACTGTCAAAGCTGGTGACTCCACCTCTACCAGTAGACCCATCACAAGTGATGTACCGCAAGGATTTGTACTGGGCCTTTTACTATTTGGAATCTATTTCTCAGAAATCCAGACTAAAGCAGACGGCCTTTGGCTTACTAAGTTCACTGATGATTGTAAACTAGGTGCAATCATTGAGTCCCCCAATGATGTTAACATATTACAGGAGGGGCTAACACAAACAAATGACTAGTGCCAAAGTCATAGTCTAAAACTAAATGCAAAAAAGTGCACTATTATACCATTTGGCAAAGCAGAATTCCCCAGTAATTACAATACTGACAGCACTTCTCTAAGTTCAGACCTAGTGGTGTGAGATCTAGTAACACAGGTCAACAGCAGTCTGAACTTTGACCACCAAGTTTCCATAGTGGTAAGGAAACACTTCTACATTGCCCATCTCATAAGTAAAGGCACCACATCCAGGTCTAAGGATGTTATAACCCCATTTTACTCGACCCTAATCAGACCATTAGTACAATGCTGCCTTCTGCATGTATCTCACCAGACACCTACAGCAAACTGCAGAGACCACAGAGGTTTCTCACTAAGAAGATCCAGGGTCTCCAAACCATGATCTACGTATACAGACTGAAAGCCCTACCACTGAACTCTGTATCATGTATGTTACTGAGTAGCAACTTGTACCTAGCCTACAGGGCAGTCTCTGACTCCCTGATGGAAATGTTGCACATCCGCAAATCAAATGGCACAAGAGTCACTCGCTCTAGGGATCTCAAGCTTGCCAGTGGTGTAAACAGAACATGCTGGAGAGACAGGTATATCTCCCAAAGATTGCCTCTGCTCAGGAATAAACTACTAATTCATGTGAAGTAGAACTCTTCAATGACCTTATTCAAGCGCAACTTGGACAAATGGATGGATGATGCAAATTCACCCCGGGGGTGGCCCCCATACCCGCCATGGACAATGGTAGTCGGTGCTGATCTGTAAAGTACTTCAATCTAACCAAGGGCAATTGGACAACCCAGGATTAACATGGCTAAGCTTATAAAGGCTCTAGGGCTGCTAGCCTAGTAACTTCCTCTGAACCTATTAAGCTATATTTTTTGCAGGCACCCCCATATGTGTGGCCTGTGCCCCCACAATCCCCTGCTAATTATATATCCCATCTCTAAATCACTCTATAGTGAGGAAAGAGCAAACTCCCTAATCACCGCTGTTTATGATCTTGCATAGTTCAGGTTCTGGTAAAAAGAAACACCGTCTGACAATACAAAGTGGTTCATAAAAACCTTCACAGCAAACTGCATGAGTAAAGTAAGACACTAGAGAAATTTTAAACTGGCAACCACTCTGATAGAAGCAGTGCTTATGACTCACATCATAACCATTTCATTAAAATCATACCTTTGTCCAACATGATATGCAAACAAAAATATGAGGCAAAAATCTGGACATTCTGGGAAAATCTGGACAGTTGAGTGGTATGTTCACATAACTGTTTTATACCTTTCCACAACTATCTTTGTTTTGCTTATACCCTAAATACAACAAGCACTGACTGTAAAAATGTTTAAGGAGTATTTGTTTTATATAAGAACTGTACTTAGTGACCTAAGAATCTGACATCTATTCCTAGCACCCACAGAACTATTATTCCAGAAACAAATATCAGGGAACAATAATAAAAACTGTTTTCTCCAAAAGGGTAGTTATCTCTGTTCAGAAAGCCAGGTCAAATTACCAAACTGATGATTCTCAGTACTCACTTTGACAGTGCTTCTTCCTTATCTTACTGTCACAACAAAGAACTGAATATGTCCCTTTCATACCAAATGTGCACTGACATTTAAGTAGTAGGCCATCTACGCAGCCAAGAAGGGGAAGGGTGAAATTCTCTAGAAGTTAGACTGGATGCTGTGCCCTCTGTGGCAGAAGCCACATTCAAGGTAAGCCAAGATAAGCAATCATATGACACAGACTCCCCAGACATAGCTTAGGGGACTCAATCAGGAAAATGAGGATCCAGTTTCCTGGACTAAAACTCAGACAGAAATTTGTTTTCAGCTCCAAATTTAACAACTCTTGGAGCCTTTATGGACAATTCCTGGATGATATAGTTTTTTTTTGGACTGACACCTTGGATAAGCTCAGTGAATTTTTTACACACATTAACACTTCCAGTGAATTTCTTAAATTAACTATGAATTATTCATTTGAGAAAATTAATTACTTGGATGTGGAAATTATGAAAAACAGAGAGACTAATATATTTGAATCCAATATTGATAGGAAGCCCACATATTCCAGTTCCTTGTTACATTTCACTAGCTGGCACCTTATTTTCCAGAAGGCCGTAGTTAAAGGCCAGATGGTTAGATTGGCACGAATGGTTTCCCAAGATAACATGTTTAATGATGAATGTCTTAAATTGTTGGTGATGCTGGATGAAAGAGGACGTTAATGGATGAAGTTAAGTTGAAACTTCAACAGGAGATCTTTTACCCCTTATTAGGGAAAGTGTTTTCAACAATATTATTGAATAATCTAGTAGGTTAAAACATGGTAGAGTCATGATTCTCACCTATAACTTAGATGTTAGAGCTATAAAGCATACTGTGGAAATAATTGAGATACTTTTAAAGCAAATTGGGAACAATTTCAAAAATTGGTCTTTTCCTGACATTTTTGTACAAGAAGGACACTTGTCTTAAGAACATGTTTGAGAGAGTTAAGGCCAATCACAATTCTCAGGGAATGAGGATTTGTGGCCATATAATCAGTGTTGTCACATTATGGAAGGTGCATCTTTGTATAGATGGTTTTGGTGAGGTCAAGGCAACATTACCATTGTTCAAGTGCTAGAGTGATTTATATAGCACAACAACAAAGATGTCCCTGTTTCTATATTGGAAAAACTGAAAAAGCACTTGACTAAGAATTTACCAATATCTATACATAATATAAGAAAGATGAATGAACACAACACACTTTTTAAGCATATTAGGACAATGAGCAGACGTAGTTTTAAATTCTATGTAGTGGACAGTGTGAATTTGGATGTGAGGAGAGCGCCCTGAAAAGATTGATTGGAACTGAAGGAATTAAGGTGGCAACTAAATAACAATTCAACCACCAACCTTGGGCTAAATGAGATGGCTTTAGTTAGCAGTGTTCTTAGGTTAAAAGCAGCTTTTTGGTGAGTATTAATTTTTACTTTTAATCATCTACATTGTGTCGATCGTATTTGTTGTTTTTTTGTGTTTATAGATAATTGTGTGTGTGTGTGTGTGTGTGTGTGTGTGTGTGTGTGTGTGTGTGTGTGTGTGTGTATATATATATATATATATATGTATATGTATATATATATATATATATATATATATGTATATGTATACATACATTTTTTAGATCTGTGCATATTTTTTTCCTCCTCAGGTGTTTATTCACACATACATACATATTTATATATACAAAAAATATAATTTTTTTAACATGGATGTGGTAGTATCTGCTAACATACAGGTGTGTTTTTGCATGTTTGTATAACACTATGAACTCAGTTGCATTGCAGTATTGTGACTTTAGTTATCTTGTTTTGTCTTTGTTCAATGTAATTTAATTATACATAGAAGGTGAGCTACTATAAGTTGTTATACACTTTTCATTACAGCTATGAGTGGAATTGTTTAATACAACCCAGTTTTCCAAGTACAGAGTGTTTAGCTTTTGTACTTTAACTCTCTTCCAGAATGTTCAGTCATTTAATTAACATTACACCAATGATATTTTTTTTTTTAAAAAAAGGGGTGGAGTAAATGTTTTTTAAGAATGATATTTGTATGACACAAGTAATTATATTTATTAGGAGGAAGTCCCAACTTACTGCGACAAAAAGCTCTAAATGTTTTTATCTATTGGTTCAATTCAATAAATTACACTTGTTGGTGTACTCTTGGTTGCCACTTCCTTTGTTAATCAGACTCTCATGAATGGATGCAGAAAGGAATGTATGCCTGGACATGGCCCAAAGGCATGGTGAGCTTGAAACAGACCTTTTTGCTTTTCTAGAAAACAAATGGCTAGATAGATTCTGCACGAGGACACCAAACACAGGGGTGTGAGCAACAGACACCTTCTTTATCAGTTGGATGGGTGTATTCCTATATGCTTTTCTTTCAATCCTTCTTCCCTTCAGGGGAATTTAGAAAATAATGTAAGACACTAAAAGTGTTATTCATAGCACCCTTTTGCCCAAGGCAACACTGATTCTGTCTCCTATTGAACATATTATAGAATGCGCCTGTTCTACTGCCTCATTGTGTACACCTCTTATCATAAAACAAGGGTTCACTCATGCACCTCTGTCTGAAGACCCTAAGGCTACCAGCACGGATGATCTGGCACTCATCCCTTTTAGGCACACATGTTTACTAAGGACATGCTAGCTATTATGAGGGAAGCTAGAAAACTAAATACAAGGAAGCAGACCTAGCAAAATGGAAATTATTCCTCATTTGATGCCAGACAGTGGCCCTAGACCCTAACCAGCCTTCATTGTCCATGGTCCAAAAATATTTGTCAACCCTTTACAAATCAGGATTATTTTATACCGCATTGATATTTCTGCTTAACTCACCTGGGATCTCTTTTCTATTCCTTGTCACCAGTAAAGCAATTACTTAATGGGTAATACACCTATAGCCACCCAAGAAGTAAATCTCCCCCCAACCCCAGGACATGAACTATGTGTTGGAAAATGTAACGTTACCATAATTTCAGCCAGTAGCTGTAGCACCTCTCAAATACATGACCTGGAAGAGGGTTCCCCTAGTGGCCATAACATGATCACCATCACCTCCTTCTCCATTATTTTATACAAGGTTGGGGGCTTCAGGTGGATTGTCACAATCTGTGTTAATTCACGATCATCATCATCTCTTTCTCCATTATTTTATACAGGGTTGGGGGTTTCAGGTGGATTGTCACAATCTGTGTTAATTCACGATCATCATCATCTCCTTCTCCATTATTTTATACAGGGTTGGGGGCTTCAGGTGGATTGTCACAATCTGTGTTAATTCACAATCATCATCATCTCCTTCTCCATTATTTTATATAGGGTTGGGGGTTTCAGGTGGATCATCACAATCTGTGTTAGTTCAGCGCGATTCTCCTACATTTAACAGTCATGCCTGACTGCATCAGGTCCTCTCACACAGCACATCCATCTCTTTGCTGCACATCATTGTTTCATCTTGTGTTCTTCCTGTCTGTCCCATACCTTCTTCAGCACGTCATCTTTTGCTTTCCTGCCCATGTGCCCAAAACTCCCAATCTATTGACCTCTGCAATTTTCACTACTTTGGCTTCTTCTCTGATGTCCTCACCTCTTCATCTGCCCCACAGTGTGCATCCTACCACCCATCTCAGGCACTTCATCTCTATCACTTATAGTTTCCTCAACTGCACTGCCCGGGTTTCTGTACAATGCAGAAGTACTAATTGTACAACTGCATTTGTATACCTTCTCAGTTTCTTTGACACTCTTCTGTCACACATTCTCTCAGACACTTTGTGGCACTGGCTACAGCCCCTCCGATTTTAGAATTTGGCCTCCTCATTCAGACTTTTTTTCTCCTCATCCACCCTTCCTAGATATTTGAATCTGTTAACCTCTTCCACTATGTCCCCTTCTATCTCAGCATCAGCATTTTTTCTTATCTGCCCATTTGCTTCCATAATAATTGTCTTGTCTATACTCAGTTTCTCTCCCATGTGCCTCCAGTTTTGAATTCCCATTGCTTAAGTTGCTGTTCTGAGTCTGCTTGTAATGTCATATTATCTCTATACAGTAACTCTGTTGATCTGTCCCTGACCTGTTTGCTAATGCAGTCTTTCACCAGTATGAATAGCAGTGGCCTCAAAGTTGAACTCTGATGTGCACCCTCTCCTTCTGGAACTCTCTGCGAGCCTGAACACTGTTTTTACTTGTGATGTGGTCCTTGTACACCATCTGCACTAATTCTTTTAATGTTTCCAGGATTTCAAACCTTTGCAAGACTGCCAAAATCAGCTTTCTTGGGACCTTGTCATATGCTTTCTCAGAGTCTAGGAGAATATTTGAATGTATTTATTTACTTCCTCTTCTTTGGCAGGGTTAGTCCCACTATGCCAGCAACTTCCTTTTTAAGGAAGACCTGAGGTAGTGTTCATACTGACTATGAAATATTTGGCAAAGGCACCCAGGCATTTTCTGAAGAGATTTTGTTGAATAAGTTGCCAGTTAAAACTATATGAAAAGTAAAATAATATAAGAAAGAAAATATGATGAGTATAATAAGGAAGAAACCGCAAAACATTATTTTAGAATTTAAAATAATGAACAGTTCTGTAAAAGTTTTAATTGGAATGTAAATGGGAAGGATTTAAAATAGTGATGTATATGATGCTATGTGAAAAATATGAGAAAGAAAAAGCTGACATTTAATAACGGGATGGAATATTGTTCATAGTAGTTTTGAGAATATTGAGAAGGAAATGTGAACAATTATTGCATAATAAAAATATAGATTTTGAAGACTTAAAAGATTAAATGAAAAACATAGCTGTGGAAGAAGTCATGGGGATATCGAAAGACATTTTAAAGTAAAGTTGATATTGACTTACAAAATTAGATTGTTTTGTTTTTGCATTTTAAATGATAAAACATATAAATAACTCTTTTGGTGTAGAGTATATGTTAAGAAAAACAGAAAGAACTTACAAGGTATATGCTATGAATATGAATCTGTGTATACTGTAAAGATTTATAAATATGAAAGTATGTAAATAAGATAACGCCTACTCTTTTCAGCAAATTATGCAAATCATTTCAAGTTTGCTAGAGAAAATTTTAGGAAGACAGAGGATAAGAAATAGATAAAATTAAATCTATTTTTTTTTCATAAAAAGCAACAAGAAATTTTCTAAAAGAAATAACATTAAAGGAATTAGGTAAAGTTCTCAGATATGTAAAGAAAGATTCAGTTCTTGGTATAGATGGGATAAGTTATAAGATGTATAAGAAGTTGGAGGTATGGAAAAAGAACATATTTCTAAAAGTTTTAAATGACTAGAAAACTAAAGGATTTATTAAAGGTAAGTTATGTGAAGGAGGTATTAGATTTATGTGGAAGAAGGCTGATAAGACTGATATTTGAAACCAGAGACCTATTATTTTGAATAATGCAGATTACAAAACGTTGAAAATATTCAGGTTAGGTTTGAAAATGTGTTACAGGATGTTATAATTCCAGGTGCAGGAAAGAAAGGAAAGCAAAGTTAGCCATTATTAGTTTTAGTAAGAGAAATAACAGAAATTACGAAGGGAAAATATAAGCTGATAGTGAGCAATATTAATAAAATTTTTCATAATGCTGAACATGAAAGTTTAAAGAATACTTTTAAACAATATGGAATTAAGGGAAAATGTTGATTTTTTGCAATCAGCATATGACAATAATTCTATGAGAGTTTTGATAACTAGATGGTTTATTACAAAACTGCTATCAAAAGGGGAGAAAGAAAAGGATTTCCCATGAGCAGTACTTTATATATTTTTTTACTATAAATGTGATTGCAAGTGAATTGAATGATATTTTGCAAGAAGGGACATACTGGGAATTAAAGGGTAAATATATCAATTTTCTTAACTGATGCAGGTGACTTAATAGTGGTTGCAAAATATAAGTTGCACATCAAAGACATTTTGATAGAGATGAATAGAATGTTGGAGGAAATTAGTTCACACCTGAATAAATAAGAAGAAATCATTAAGAGATATACTTGCTATAGAAGGTATTTATGCTTCAAGAAATTACATTTTTGTTGGGAATGAAACTGGAAAAAGAAAAGTAGCATACAAGCATGGGAAAAGTTAATTGAAGAGATAAAGGAAACCATTATATCAGGGAAGAATATTAGACCTCCATTTAAAACGAAAATGTGTATAAGTTTGTTGCACCGGGTACGTTAGCTTATTTGGGAATGTTTATATGAAGCCAATTATTACAGAACAGGGGGTATTACAGATAGTGTTTAATATTATTTCGGGCTCAAGACTGTACCCAGTGAAGGGGGGTGTATATGGATAACAATGGTGGTGGTTTATGATTAATTAATCCTGTAGTGTATATAGCCTCTTTATATTTGTAGTGGATTTTGAAATGCAGGGAGTTAATAAAAGTGGCATAATTGCTAAATTTTTGAAGAAAAAAACATAAGGATTATTGGGAAAGGTAAATGACACACAGTTGAAGGTCTTTGCAAATCAGACCATTAACCTCTCAGTATTCTATCCTGTCACAGAAAACAAAATGTAAAGATCTTTTATTCCCTGTATGTGCATATGCAACTGAAATTTTGTCTAGAAGACCCTAAATAAGTGACTAAAAACAGATCATAGAAAAGGTCCATCTCAAAACAAACCATCTCAAAATACCAGCTCATTGAACCTCCTTTTGGTTATTCTTTAAAACTCAAAATTGGTCTAGGTAATGTATGTCCCATTATATAGCAGTAACAACACAGGTAAATGACAGACTGCAAAATGTTTTATTACTCTTTATTTAAGTACTTGCATACAGAACAGAGGCAGTGGTCAAAGGGGGTAAGTAGCTACTACACTTCATTTTTTCACTATACATGCCCATATTAGATTTAAACTTCTAAACATCATCAGAAATGTTCACAAGTAGTGGGAGTTTATTCCACAACAACACAATTTTCCTATTAAATAGACTTGTTGTAACTGACCTTTTTAGAAAGTAGAATAAGAAATCTACTAGTACCATATTTAAATGAAGATTACAATCCAAAATAGTCATACATTGTTGCCAAATAGCTCAACATTAAGTCACCCCCTTGCCTTCTGTATTTAAGAGTGAATAAGCGTAACATAATGACCAGAGCTGCATCCAGCACTAGGTGACCTAGGCAGTTGCCTAGGGCCTGCTGGCTGGATGGATGGCACTGGCTGCTACAACATTTAATTTTAATTAAGTAAATTAACATGTACATTTCTTCTTTGAGAACACACTCTGTGTCTATGGTCTTTGTGTGCATCTTTAGTACGACACATGCAAGCACAGACCACATACGCAGAATGCATGTGTTGTACATGCAAGAGATTTCTCAAACATGCATTTTAGGACTGCCACTTGATTTGCACACATGGGGATCTCATTTTAGGGCTTCCACTGGAACTTCTTTTAGGACTTCCATGAACTACAAAACTTGCTGCTTTGCTACCAGATTTTTAAATCAGAATGTTGCCGTGAACCAGGAGATGAGCATTCTAGCTACTCTGTGTGTGAGTGTGTGTACTGTCCTAGTTATAGATGGCAGGTTAGTTAATAAGCTTACTCAGGCTCAAACACTGTACCTTGGCTACAGGACAGCAGAGCCTTAATCCGTTATACCAGCTATCGGACAGTTTATTTAGTTATCAGAGTTCATTGAAACGTTCTGAAATAGGAATTTTGTGTTTTATTGGTTTATACATTTTGTTTCACTGATTACTGGAAATATTTTTCAAAACTAAAGGAGTGCATTTTCAAAGAATGTGAGTAGCATTGCATTTTCAGTGAATGTGATTTTCTGGGCATTTCAAGAAATGTGAGTTTCAAAGCATTTAAAAGGAATGTGAGCTTCAAGGGAACAGAAGTTTACTGTTGCTCATTCTAAGTGTGTTTTGGTTTGACATATCTATTCGTAACACCAAGCAATTTTTACTTCCTTGATAAATGTCATTGATTCATTAATAATAGGTTCATAAGTTAGTACTAGGCTAACTGCTCTTGCGAGCCATTTTAACCCTAGCCAGTTATCCCCTGTGAGATTCAAACCCTGTACCTTGTGTTTGCAAGGCAAACACCTTAACCATTAGGCCACCCTCCCAATATTTGAAGGGTATATTGTCTGATTCCATCACTCCCAGATCTTTAAAATAGGAAAACTTCTCTATATTAGTTACCGTAAAAGTATAATTGTATTCAACCATTCCTCGTGTGATTTGTTCCATTGATATTAATTTACATTTTATTTTCAAGAACCCAAAGATATTACAAAACTACCCTGTATGTAATATTTATCAGACCTATTTACTTTGATTTATCTATTTTATATTATCTGCATAACAGCAGAAAAATACTCCATCTTTAAAACCAAGATCAGAGAAGCTAAATAAATATGGTCCCAGGTTTGACCCTTTGGAAACCCCTCTTCCTAGGTGATATCAGTCCTAGTTATGATTTACTTTATGTTCTCTAGGTGAGACAGAATGGGCAAACATGCCTAATTTTAAATGTAATCTCATTTTCAGTCAAAGTTCCGCAACTTGCTCAGAATGACACAGTATTTGAAAAGGTGTCTGTTGAATTCCAAGGTAGATGGTCACTGCTGGATATGGTAGTCTACAAGGGTAAGACAATATTAATAGCCAAGTAGATGACTTACTTTTCCCTGGACTTTTTCTGTCCTCAACAGTTATCTCCAGCTCCTGCTAGATGCATTCTGTGACACAGAAAAACAGATTAATTTCTTTAGGCACATTTAATCACAGATTGATAATGTGTTTTAAATTACATGAAAACTGCTGAACTCCCCAAGCAAAGATTAACCTTCAAGGCCCTACCTTGTCTTACATAACAAGAGTATTTTTGCAGTGAATTCCATTTTTTTGGCAGTGTGTACTAGTCGGGTATCTTCTTTATGCAAAAAAAAAACAAATTCTGTTAGTTGTAGAAGCATTTTGATGTTACCGAAATGGATCAATCTTCTAACCCTGAAATATCCTGCTTCATAAAAATCACACAACAATTATATTAATAGTGTTGCGTTACAATATTACTTGTGTTATTGCAAGATGGTGTAGTATAAAGGAATGGAAAGGTAGAAAATGTTGACATGCCATTAATATAGTAGACTTATATATATATATCACTGGATACATATTAATGTCTTCCCTGGACATAATTCAGTGCTTACAATTCCCAGTACCATGATAAGCCTGCCTTTGTCAGACAGTGTGTGTGTGTGTGTGTGTGTGTGTGTGTGTGTGTGTGTGTGTGTGTGTGCGTGTGTGTGTGTGTGTGTGTGTGTATGTATGGTGGGGCTGTTTGTGCTGCCTGCTGTCACTGTAGGTAGTGATGTGTGGAATATCTACTGTGGTTTTGCCCTTGTAGTTGTGGGTGTATGCACATGCACATAGAGAGTGGCCCACTTTTGCTTGGCATACACTGTGCATTTGCTCAGAATCTGAAGTACTGTATGTGATGACCCTGCACTGGCCCAGTAATCAAGTAGCCTCAATCCTCATCACTGGCAACAGTTAGGGGATGTGCACATTGGGAGGATGACAAGGACACACAAAGTAAAGTGCGATTTCCCTTAAGAGCACACAGAAATCACAGTCAGCCTGGGGATGGTTTCCCCATCTTTCTCCAGATCCCCAATACGACTCCCCACTGGCACAGCTATAAGGTTAAGATCTCAGCTGAGGGGCCAAGCCAACACCTCCAGCATCCTCTCTGTCCAACCAGTGCTTTGTGTCCTTGCCCAAGAAGCTGACACACACACACACACACACACACACACACACACTCTGGATTTGGTTTATATACAAACACACACATGCACACACACCTGCAGAAGGCTAGCACAGGTTTACTAGCTATGCCTCCTTTTTCTCCTCAGACTATAAGGTAGTTCCAGCTGCCACCAACCCCTACTTATCAGCTAGTATAAGGCCCTTACAAAAGGTGTCCAATCCTACTGTGTAATGTTACTATTATCCAAATGGTAGTCTGAACAAGACATGCAAGGCTATTTAGGAGTGGCCTGTAAAGTGTCACCAGATACATATGCAAGTACTCTAAGAGCTTAAATATATCTCACAAATATCAGCAACAAAGATAGGTTTAAATATATTTAATAATAAATAATAAAAGAACAAGATAATAGTCAATCAACACAGTAACTTCAGAGTTCAAAGTCAATGGAAATATTTTAAAACAACATTCCATTTTTTGGCAGAGTGTACTAGTCGGGTATCTTCTTTATGCAAAAAAAAAACAAATGCTGTTAGTTGTAGAAGCATTTTGATGTTACCAAAATGGATCAGTCTATTAGCCCTGAAATATCCTGCTTCATAAAAAATCACACAACAATTATATTAATAGTGTTACGTTACAATATTACTTGTGTTATTGCAAGATGGTGTAATATAAAGGAATGGAAAGGTAGAAAATGCTGACATGCCATTAATATAGTAGACTTATGTATATCACTGGATATATATTAATGTCTTTCCTGGACATAATTCAGGGCTTACAATTCCCAGAACCATGATAAGCCTGCCTTTGTCAGACAGTGTGTGTGTGTGTGTGTGTGTGTGTGTGTGTGTGTGTGTGTGTGTGTGTGTGTGTGTGTGTGTGTGTGTGTGTACGTGTGTGTGCGTGGATGGTGGGACTGTTTGTGCTGCCGGCTGTCACTGTAGGTAGTGATGTGTGGAATATCTACTGTGGTTTTGCCCTTGTAGTTGTGGGTGTATGCACATGCACATAGAGACTGGCCCACTTTTGCTTGGCATACACTGCATTTGCTCAGAATCTGAAGTACTGTATGTGACGAACCTGCACTGGCCCAGTAATCAAGGAGCCTCAATCCTCATCACTGGCAAAAGCTAGGGGATGTGCACACTGGGAAGATGACAAGGACACACACAGTAAAGTGCAATTTCCCTTAAGAGCACACACAGATCACAGTCAGTCTGGGGCTGGTTTCCCCATCTTTCTCCAGATCCCCAATACGACTCCCCACTGGCACAGCTATAGGGTTAAGATCTCAGCTGAGGGGCCAAGCCAACAACTCCAGCATCCTATCTGTCCAACCAGTGCTTTGTGTCCTTGCCCAAGAAGCTGACACACACACACACACACACACACACACACACACACACACACACACACACACACACACACACACACACACACACACACACACACACACACACACACACTTTGGATTTGGTTTATATACAAATATATACACACACACACACACACACACACACACACACACACACACCTGCAGAAGGCTAGCACAGGTTTACTAGCTATGCTTCCTCCTTCATCTCAGACTATAAGGTAGTTCCAGCTGCCACCAACCCCTACTTATCTGCTAGTATAAGGCCCTTACAAAGGGTGTCCAATCTTACTGTGTAATGTTACTATTATCCAAATGGTATTCTGAACAAGAAATACACGGCTATTTAGGAGTGGCCTGTAAAGTGTCACCAAATACATATGCAAGTACTCTAATAGCTTAAATATGTCTCACAAATATCAGCCACAAAGATAGGTTTAAATATATTTAATAATAAATAATAAAAGAACAAGGTAATAGTCAATCAACACAGTAACTTCAGAGTTCAAAATCACTGGAAATATTTTAAAACAACATTGCAGGACAGTGTCAAATAAATATAGAAAACATCTACACTAATCTTTACTATATTCCTATCAATATCTAAGAGAGATACTATGGATTAAATCTTAGTTACAGCAAGGCAAGTCCAGATAGTGATGAGGAGTGGATGTTCTTGCTAGGTCCAAGACAAAATACAAACTGCACAGTCTCTCTCTGAGAGAGTTCTTAAATGAGTATCAAATATTACTGCTAGGTTAGCTTGGATGACATCACTTTTTGTCACCTGACTTCAGTTCCCAGGCTAAAACAGAAATGAACATAATTTACATATCTGTGTTAAAAATACATATCTCTCGGATGTTTGCAGGTCTTGGACGTTGTAAAACAATAAAACAATTTTTACATTTTAAACCTAGTAAGTACTTCTCTTTCAAGACAATACAAAAACTTCTAGCTCTAGGTAATGTGTGAGCTTTATTGAAACTGAGAGAGAGCATTTATAGCACAATTGTAAAGCAATCTAATTTCAATTTATTTTCTGTTTTAAGTCAACAGGGCATGCTGTGGTTTTATTTTAATGCAGTACACAACATACAGTTTTATATAAATCATATCAATATTCACAAGTGGCATAGAATTATTTACAAAATTCCAGATAGCTCGGCTGGCAATATTTCCCTATATCACACCAAGCCCCCCCCCAAAAAAAAGCTCAAGCTAGTTTTTCAAGTGACCCTTGAGAAATGTTGTTTGACAGGGTTAAGCCTATCTGGGAATACCTTAACCCATTTTCTGTCTTGAGAACCCACCTGTGTTACCACTGCTAACCACACTGGAGTGCTGCACTGTCATATGTGTTTGCAGCCCTAGGCTCTACCTAAGTAACTTGGCATTTTGCTGGTTGGCTCGATGTAGCCATGTTAAGGGATGTGGTCTGTAACTACAGTGAATTTCCTTCCATAAAGATAAGGCTGATGTTTCTGCAGTGCCCACACTATGGCTAGGCATTCCTTTTCTATAGCTGCACAGCATTCCTCTCTGGGTTGGAGCCTGTGACTGAGATATACCACTGGGTGTTCTTCTCCCTCTGAGGAGACCTGGCTAAGTACAGCCTCCACCCCATGGTTTGAAGCATCCACCTGCATAACAAATTCTTTGTTGTAATCTGGACTGGCTAATACAGGGGGGGTCTTCCCTAAGCTCCTTTACACTTGTGGAATGCCTGCTCATGTTGCTGGGGTCCACACCACCTTATCTGGCTTGTTGTTCATTGTCAGTTCTGTGAGGGGACCAGCTATGGTACTATCATTGGGGACAAACTTTCTGTGGTACCCCACTGTCCCTAAGAATGCCCTTACCTACTTTTTGGTAACAGAGGCAGGCCATCCCTGAATGGCTTCCACTTTGGCAGGTTCTAGCCTGATCTTAACACTCCCCACTCTATGTCCGAGGTAGAAGACCTCTGCCACACCCACCTGTTATTTGCTGAGCTTAATGGTCAACCCTGCCCTCTGTAGTCTGCCCAGCACCTCCCTGACATGCTGGAGGTGCTCTTGCTAGGAATGGCTGTAGATGGCAATATCAATGAGGTAAACAAGGGTAAAATTTCTTGCTCCTGCTTGGATATGATCTACTAACCTCTGGAAAGTTGCTGGGGCATTTTTCATCCCAAATGCATCTTTTGCAAACTCATACAAGCCAAAAGGAGTCACAAAGGCTGACCTCTTTCTAGCACTGGGAGTCAAGGGCACCTGCCAGTAAACCTTGGTAAGATCAGTAGTGGTAAGATAGTTAGACCCACCCAGATGCTCTCCGGCTTCATATGCCCTAGGCATGGGGTAAGTATCTGACTCTGTGTGACTATTTAATTTCCTGTAGTCTGCAGAGAACCAGCTGCTGCCATCCTTCTTTGGTACCAGCACCATTGGGGAGGCCCAGAGAATGCTGGACACCTGAATTACCCCTAGTTCAAACATTTCCTCTATCTTCTTCCTCAGAGTGTGTTTGACTCTCTCAGGCACCCTATAAGGGGCCTGCTTAATAGGACTTTGGGGTCCTGTATCCACATAGTGCTACACCAGGTGGGTGTGCCCTGGTTTCCTAGTGAACGTGTTGCCAAACTCCTGTAACAGTGCTCGGATTTCTCAAACCTTGGTAGGGGATAGCTGCTGGAACATTGCTACCCCTTCCACTGAGGTGTCAGTCCTATCTCATTGAGGAGATCAGTCACCAGATCCCCCTCAGACTCCTCCTGCCATCCACTGCAGATACTCAGTACAAGGGCCTCCCTATTAGGGTAAGGTTTCATCACATTAACATGGTAAAATTTGTGCCCCTGCCTCCTGCCTAGCAGTTCTACCATGTAATTAACATCACTGACCTTCCTTACCACTTTGTAGGGTCCCTCCCAAGCTTCCTGCAGCTTGTTGTGTCTGACAGGCATGAGAACCATTACATGCTGCCCTACAGCATACTCTCTAGCTCGAGCATTCCTGTCATACCACACCTTTTTCTGCTGTTGGGCTTCTGACAAATTCTCCTGGGCCAAGCCCATGAATTCCCTAAGCCTTGTCCTGAGGTTTAGGACATATGCCACAACAGACTCCTTGTGAGGTTCACACTCACCCTCCCACTCATCTTCAATCAAATCTAGAGGTCCCCTCACCCTATGCCCATACAGAAAGTCAAAGGGTGAAAAACCTGTGGGTTCCTGGGGAACTTCTTTGCAAGCAAGCAACAGATGGGGCAAATATTTGTCCCACTCCCTCTTAAACTGACCTGCAAATGCCCATAGCATGGACTTGAGTGTATAGTTTAACCTCTCAACATGACTATTAGTCTGGGGATGGTAGGGGTGGTCTTTATGTGCTGAAATTGGCATCTCTGTCAGTATTTCTTTTGGGAAACCTACCCTGCTGAAAATCTCTAACAAAGCATTTGCCACCTTTTCTGCCTCAATGGGGGACAGTGCCAGTGCCTCAGGGTATCTAGTAGCATAATCTACTACCACTAAGATATACTTTTTCCCTGTGGAACATGGGGTACTCAGTGGCCCGACAATATTGATAGCTACCCTCTGAAAAGGCTTCTCAATCACAGGCAAAGGCATCAAAGGAGCTTTCACCTTGTCTCCCATCTTGCCTACCTTTTGGCACTGCTCACAGGTCCTGCAGTACCCTGTTACATCTCTAGAAATCCCAAGCCAATAAAAGTTCTGCATAATACGTCTCTTTGTACATTTTATGCCCATATGACCTGCAAAGGGAATATCATGGGCTATGGCTAGAAGTGCCAGATGGTAGGCTCTGGGCACTACCAACTGCTGTATTCTCTCACCTTCTAATCCTCCCTCAGGGGTCCACTCTTGATACAGTAACCCTTTGTCCCAGTATACAGATTCCCCCTTCATTTGAGAATTAGGAGCCTCACTAGCTACCTTCCGCAGGCCTTGTAATGTAGGGTCTGAGAGCTGAGCCTGTCTCAATTCTCTCTTTGTAACCCTTTCCAGATCCCGTTCCATGGGAAGTCTGGTATCCTCTGAAAGTGGTGCCTCATTGTCAGCCTGGGTACTACTACTCACCTCTGCCCTTGCACTCACTCTGTCTAAGGGAACATCAGTACCCACAAGCAGCTGTGGCTCACCTTCAGTCTCACTGCTACAGGGTAACTTCCTCCATGAAGTAACCAATTCACCAGTCCTGGCTGCAAGTGTGTGATCTGTCTTGGTCTCCCCCAGGCTACCAGAACCACATGCTTGTCTCCAAGCCTGACTGCATGTGACTGCATGCACACATGGTACTGCCTTATCAAAATCATTCCTTATCAGGACAGCTGCAGGGATATCCTCAAACACACCTACTTGCTGGCTTCCTTTTCCACCCTCCCAGTCAGGGTGAAGTCTAGCCAATTCTATTTGGAATGGGGTCCCTCCTAAAGCTCTGACTGAAGTAGAATGCCCAAGCAAGTAGTGCTCCTCTGTAACCATTGCAGGCTTCACAATGGTTAGGTCAGAGGCTGTGGCTCTCTTAGGAGTGGTCTCTTTCCCATCCACTTAGATAGGATATAACCTCTTGTGGTAGTTTGGCACTTGTTGTCTTGAGACAACTTACTGCTGGTATTTTGTCATTCCCACTTACTGTCTCTCCCACCTTTTATTCTCCACCTTGCCTCCATGGACATTTATATGCTACATGGCCCTACTGGTTGCATTTAAGAAATGTAATATTTGGTCCTGGACGTGTACCTGGACTAGTGGCTTCCCCTGCTATTGGCAGACTCTGTTGGTGCAGCCTGGGCTGCTCCCCATGGGTTCCCTTAGACCCATGAGCAGCAGTGGGTGTCCCTTTCCTGTGCAGTGATGCCCTGCTTGATAGGTAAAGATTTCCCAAGTCATCTGCAGTACTGCATTATCTATCAGCTAACCAGATTTTGATGTCCTCAGGCAAAGTACCAAGATCTTGTTCCTTCACTAAAATGTCTGCCAGCCCTTCAAAAGTGGTGACCTTGTACCCACTTACCCACCTATGAAAAATAAGTGCTTAGTTCAGTAACATATTCACATACACTTTACTCTGCCTTGTATCTATGCTCACAAAACTTTTTCCTGTAAGCTTCATATGTTAACCTAAAGCATTCTTAAAGACAGTTCTTTACAATATTATAATTTAAGCAATCAGTATCAGACAATTTAGAAATAGCTGTTATAGCTTTACCATGGAGTAAGGGGGTCAGGAACTATACCGAGAGCCCTTGGTCAACATTATACTGTTTACATACCCTCTCAAATATATGAATGAAACTATCAAAATTATCCTCTTTGTAAATTGTGAAAGAAATTTACTGACCTTTGTTGCTTCTGGGGTTTGGTTACTCCCTTCCCCATTACCTCTGTGACTCTGGTGAAGAGTCAGCATCTCCTTTTCATGTTGCCTCTGCCTTTCCCTCTCCTCCACCTCTAGACGTCACAGTTTCACATTTTCCTCAGCCTCTAGAAGTCACAGTCTCTCTGCTGCTTCTATTTCCTAATGCTTGGCCTCCAGCTCAAGTCTCTTTAACTCCAGATGGATTTTTGAATCTTCTGTGGAAAGGTTGAGCTGTCCATTTTCTGAGAGTTGCACATCTCCAAGGCCAGCCAGGTTGTCCTCCTAATCGCTAGTCTGCGATGCAGCTGTGCCCAAAGCTACCATAATTTCTGCCTTAGTCAGGATGGCATGCACCAGTCCTTTAGCCTGGCACATCTCAGCCAACTGGCTCTTTGCCAGCTTGCCATATTCCTCTGCTGACATGCTTGCCTGCTCTCCTTGACTAAGCTAACAAAAAATAAAACAATTATGATATGAAACTCTGAATGTTCACTGTGTGGCTGATTGAGAGTACAAACACCTTCAGTGACCACTGTACACAGGCTATAGGAATTCAATATCCACACCACTACAAGCCAATTAATATGTGATGTGGCTATCCCACCACTGCCACCAATAAATATGTGATGCCCCTGCACTGGTCCAGTAATCAAGGAGCCTCAATCCTCACCACTGGCAACAGCTAGGGGATGGACACACTGGAAGAATGACTAGTACACATACAGTAAAGTGCAATTTCCCTTAAGAGCACACAGAGATCACAGTCAGTCTGGGGCTGGTTTCTCCCTCTTTCTCCAGATGCCCAGTAAGACTCCCCACTGGCACAGCTATAGGTTTAAGATTTCAGCTGAGCAAAGACCTCCAGCACGCTCTCTGTCCAACCACAGATACGTGTCCCTGCCCAAGTAGCTGACACACACACACACACACACACACACACACACACACACACACACACACACACACACACACACACACACACACACACACACACACACACACACACACACACACACACACACACACACACACTTTGAAATTTGGTTTATATACAAACACACACACACCTAGGGAAGGCTGGCACAGATTTACTAGTTATGCCCCCTTCTGCCCAGACTATAAGGTAGCTAAATACTGAATTATAAATATCAACATTCAGGGCATCAAATACTTAGAAATGAAAGGTAACCCTCATCTGAAATCATGGAACAGAAGGGAGCAGTGAATTTGCCCTTTCCTTACTGTAGTGTGATCTTGAAGTTGGTACATATTATTACCAGGGAGAGTTTTGGACATGCACGGAGGCTTGTCCCTATGCAAAAAAAAAAAATTCAAAAGTTTAGTATCTTTTTGTTTTATTTATGGCTTGACATTTAGTCATTTGATGCTTTGGCAATTTGATAAAGCGTCATAAATCTATATATGTGTATATGTGTCTACATATATGTATGTATGTATATATATATTGATATATATATATAGGGGCAGTTACATATAATGCTGCTGACTGCCAAGGCCGGTAGTTGTAGGTAGGAAGTATTTTATGGTTTTGCCCTTGGTAGTTGTTGATATATGCACACATATAGATAACACTCCCCCTTGTGCTGAATATTGGAGTAATTTACTATTTCCAGTGTGGGACACCACCTAACTGCAAGTGACCCATAAAGCTGATCTGCTCTTGAGCCTGATAACAGCTAAGGATACATTCATAGGAATGTGGGTATGTGTGTCAGTAGATGCAGCTATACTGAGGTACTAGCCAGTGCTTCACAACTAAAATTTCAGGAGCCATGCCATACAAAAGTTTATTTATTTATTTATTTATTTTTTTGTGAAATTATGTAATACATTCCCTGTATGACAGAGTCATAAATCAACTTAGATGGTAGCCCAGGCATAAACAGCTGCACAATGTTTAGCCAATCATGGATGCAATGTCCAATGCTTGGCACACCAACTATCATTTACAGTATGAGTCTATTGATGAGGCTATGGTGGCAGTCCATGCTAGACTCTTCATCCAGCAACTTAAGCCCAGAACGATTCCTTGATATAGTATCAAAGTGCAACGATTCCTTGATATAGTATCAAAGTGCAAGTCCTGGCTGATGCACACAAAGGTTCCATATGGGAATTCCAGGGATATATTATCCATAATGAGAGGACCTCAGAACACAGTCTGGCATACTGTGTAGTCATGAATCAAATAAAGGATTTTCAGGGCAGATACCACTGTATTTACTTTAATAACTACTTTTTTGTCCTTCAAGTTGGCATAGTACCTGTTTAATAAAGGTGCATACTGCTATGGCTTAGCATGGACAAAAGTCTTAAATGCACTATGCAAAGGTTTGAGTGCGATGAATATACCCAGCACCAATGTTGTCCTTTCTTGCTACAAGCAGCAATAACAAGCCATTGTTTGTGTTGTCCACCAATACAGATTCTGCTACACCAGAAATAGCTCTCACATGACACTGTTATAATGGCAAGGCACTCAGTGTTTCACATCCTGTGGTTGTACCAAAGTACGGTATGAACATGAATATAGCTGACATAAAAAAACAGCCATGAGCACAACATCCTTTCTTGTGAAGGCCAAGAAAGTGGTGGACCTGCAAGTTTTGGTTCCTATAGGATATGGCAGTAATCAGCATTTTTTCTGGCACATCACTAACCTCCAGTTCTTTATTAGCAAAATTACTGAACAGGTGATTTTACTTCAGGTGAAAGCATATTTGTTTTCTGTTCATGTCTATGATCCGATTCATTCTGACGTCAGAGGTATTGACATTCTGGTGGTGAGGTAGTGATACCACTATTCTTGGTTGGTCCTCCTTGTTCCCACACCTCCATCTAACAATATGGATCATGGGGTATTACATACTAGAAATACATGCATACCTGTGGATTTTTTGTCACAATTCTTGTCTGATTTCTGTATTACCTCTTGGGATGCACACCAAGGGTGGTTTGAGGTTAAGTTCTATTCCAAGCTTCCATCTAAAGTTGTGAGGCTGTCTGTGGATCTTTTCTTGATCCTCTGTCATTTACAGTCGACATGCTTCCTCTAGGAGATGTCGTGTGAAGGATGGGGATGATATAATGATAAGATTCGGCTCTACCTCTTTCCCTCTAGAAAATGTTGTCCCTTTGTTTATTACAAAAAAGCCTGGATGCCATACTTAGTTAAAGGAGACACTGCCATTATA
>NC_056744.1:1649360305-1649388948 GCF_019279795.1 Protopterus annectens | reverse complement strand
TAATAAAGATGTTTTTTGAAAAAAAATACTTGTTTATTATTTATAAAATCCTATTTGCTAACATAGCCTAATAGATTAATATCTGCATTAAATACAGATTATAATCTATTTTTGTGATAATGAGTAATAGATTGAAAATGGTTTTTAGACATTAAATATATTCAGAACAGGTGGGCTTCTTATAAGTAAAGTAAGAATGTGGTGCCATCTATAGAGCTATAGTGAGACAGGTGGTGAAGGAGGGATTTCAAAACACATTCATAGGTGATGTTGTACTGCAGGTGGTAGATAGAGATGAGGATTTTTATGGCAAGTGCTGAACTGATTAAATATTCTACATCTGAGAGGTCATTGCTTGAATGGAGTGAGGGATCAGGTTTATAAAGTGTGTTGTGGAACTCAGCAGGAGTGCATTCTGTTTTCATTATTGTTTAATTTATTCCTAGCAATAGTTATACCACTAACCCCCTCACTGCACTATATATGATTGAGAACGGAGTAAAGTTAGCTTTTATGTCGATGACTTTTTTATTAGCTTTGACTCAGTTCATGCTATCTGTTGAGGTAGTTATGGCCCAGAAGGAGATTTGGGAGAAGAATCAGGTTATAAGTGAAATGCTGCAAAGACAGATTTGTTGTTTAACTGTGAACCTTCTTAGGAGATTAAAAAGACTGTTGGGGCATAGTGTTGACACACGTTTGTTGTAAATATTCCGAAGATGAACTCTGAAAAGTAACACATGCTTTAGACAAGAGGATGCAGACTTTGGTGAGGATAGGTCTGGATTTTAGGAAAGCATCTAGTTCCCAGCTTTGTTGCATCTACTGCAAGTGATGTTGTTATGCTAGTAAGAAGTATTATGTGGAACAAAATGAAAATTTGCTTATGATTCCCTGTGTACAGTGTTGTATATGGTTCAGAAAGCTGAACAAAATATTTGTTTGGGAATATCCAAAGTGGGAAATTATTGAAACACAACTAAGGGTGATATTGTGAAAATTCATGAGCACAGCCCTGAGTCAGACATTCACAGTAAAAACAGATTTGAGGGTGACTGATGTTACAGTGTTTGGTCTAAAGGGAGGGAGGAGCCAAAAGGAGTAGGCCTATATTAGTTACGCATGGTCTAGAATTAAAAGAAAAGGTCTACATGTGAGTTACAATGTGCAGTATGAAAAAAAGGAAAATGCCTACATGTCCACTATGGAAGTAGGACAATTCGACCCCGTATGGTTCGACCCCAATGCAATTGTATACAGTTTCATGTTTAAATTTACATTTATTCCCTATGGGAGTAGCTAGTAGTTTGACCCCAATTATATAAAAAAAAAGTTTTTAAAGTTTTATAAATGTATTTAATTGCTTAACATGTCAATCATGATTTTTTTCCACTGGAATTTAATACGTTATTTAACATTTTAACATTTTATTTAATTTGCAAATATAATTAATTTAATTAATAGTTTTTTAACTTAACTTTAAAATCAATATTATTTAACATTGTAAACATTAAAATGTTAAAATTATTTTAAATTAACATTAATATTATTACATGTATTTTAAATGCAAATGTTTTAAACAGTTATATATCCTCATGACTTTTTTTTTTTTTTTTTTTTAATTTATTTATTTTTTTTTGAGGCACTTTTTGACATTTTCTCAGTAACTATGTGGATGCATAAGCAGTATATAACATTTTTCTTCTTTATGTCAAAATATCTGTGGCTTATTTTTTTCTTGCTTTGCCATTTCAGCAGGGTCGAATGGTCTGGGGTCAAAACATCCCGTGCCCTCAGTTATGTATGCTATGTAAAAAAGGAGGGGGTCTACATGGCAGTTGCACACAATATGGAATATGGGATTAAAGAAAGGCTGTAAAGGCAGAACTGTGTAGAATGTTTATAGAACTCTTTAGTGGAAGTTTAAACTGAGGTCTAATGACATGACACTGGGAGAGAGAGAGGAGTGAGCCTACTGGTTCACTTTTTTTTCAGAAAGGCAGAATAAGATACCTAGATATATTATTCTCTGGTGTATTTTGTACCACATACATTAGTTGGAGGAACTTGGATAAGAAAATGTGACTGACTGACTGAGACCTGCAGCTGTTGATGAAGGAGTGTTGCACAGCAGCATGGGACAAGAATAATTCAGACTGGAATACAAGATTACGGAAGGGTAAAGGAGATAGAGAGGCTAGGCAAAGATGCCACAAGCATGAGGTGAGAACTGTAAGATAAGTGATGTAGTTAGTATCGTGGAAAGTAATGGTGCTAAGAATTAAGACATTTAGTAAGACACATAAAGTACATCCTAAGAAAGAGGGAAGCAACAGGTAGTCATTTAAACAGTGAAGGAATGAAACGAATGGAGCAGTGGAGTTGAAAATGTTAGGAAAGTACTTAGAAAAAGGGAGACTAATATTTCATTCAACACATTTAATTGGGTGTACAAGAGAGCATATGACCATCAGGTTAAATTGGCCCTCAAAAAATGTTGTTGGATTGAAGAGTGAATAGGGAAATGTTGAGGAATCAAGAGAAAATTTGGCTAACACTGCAGATGATGTGCGTCTGCCCTAGCTACAGAAACAGTGGCTGAATTTTAACTTAAAATGTGGGGCAGCTCCTGACGGAGGGTGTCCATTCTGTCTAATGATTAAGTTCTCTCCCTGGTTTGCTCTGTTTAATAATGAAATTAATGCATATTTTAGACAGTATAAGCATGTATTAAGTAGTTCATGAGATCCTAAATATCATGTTAAAGCCGTTGACTGTATTAAAGACCAAAAGATATCAAATGGATCATGAGACTGTGGAATATGAGGAGATATGGATTTACTATGGAGCTGAGGAAATGTGACAGCAAGATGAGAGAAAGGGTGAGAAAGAAAAGCAGATACAAAGGGATAGTGAAAATATAGGAGTTTAGGGAGAAGGACAGGTAGAAGGGTCTGGGAGTCGGAGGAAAAGATAGCAAACAAGTTTGAGCTATAAAGGGGAGGGCACTAAAGACATGGCTGTTGAGAATTTGTCAACCACTGTGTGTGATAGCAAGCAGTTCTAGAAGACTCCTGGCAAAATATATCAGTCTAGAAAAACAAAACAGCTGTAGTACAGGGAATATACCAAAACTCCTTCTTTCAATGTAGAAAGGCAGAGACAGAGGAAAACAAGTTTTTCAAGAACAGGCTAAGTACAGGGTAAAAGCATGATTCAGAGATACACTACACAAGAGCCAGATCAAGAACAAATTAGAAAGAAGCTTCTTCCCCAAAAAAAAAAAAAAACACAAAGGATAGAGTTAGAGGACAGACACAAATGTACCTTGCAGACATGCCAAGTGAAGCAAATGTATTTAAATAGAGTCTAAATCTGAAGTCGGAAACCATCATAAAAATTGACGTTACATAGTAATCTTACAGAAAAGTCATTTTAATGACACTCACTCCTAGTATAATGCCACAAGGATCAGTTCTCTTATGTGGTTGTTAAACAAAAAAGTGCAGTCAACAAGCAAGCTGAATTGAAGTACTTCTGTAACTGATGTGCACCTTAAATATTACACAACAACCATTATACCAGATGGAATCAAGTTTCGTATGATAACATTTATCCTCAGTGTTACTCCTAAATCAGTCCTGTGACAACTTGGGGGGGGGGAAAATCAGCATTTGGTAAAAATATTCACACATTATCTACTGGTCTGAAAAGCAGCATGCTCTGTCTCTGAGTAAGCCCAAGTTACAATTGTAGTTTCTCTGATCAGAGGTACAACAGGAATATTCACTTTGTAGCTGCTGTCCTACTGTTAATGCCTGCTGACAGAATGTACCCAGTGCAGTGATAAGATTCCTGAACTCCCTTTTATCTGCTTCTCAGAAGAAAGCTTCCTAACATTGTGTTCCCCCAAAACACTCATATGTGCAAATGAACTAATCTTTATAATATTCATCCATCTCAACTTTGGTTGCTTGTTTGCTCCCCGACATTCTTTTATGCGCTACTGCTGTTGACACCACTTTCTGTAGAAAATATGTGTTTAAGCTGGCAAAGCACTGCTTGTCCTGCAGTGAGTTAGTTTCAGTACAATGCTCCCCTTGTACCCACTCATTCATCACTCTAGTAATGGTGACAGGTAATGGTGAGGCAGCTGAACAAACAGAAAATTTTAATTTAAAGGGGCCACTTGCTTTTATGGCAACATTTTAAGTTAGTCATAAAACTGGTATTTTCTAGTGAATACCAGACAGTTGAGATGTAGGCATATATAAGCATTTATAGTAGAGGCAATAAAACAAAGTAGCCATTTTGCAACTTATGAATAAAAGCAAGAATGATCATGGTAGTTACACCAGTAAACATATTGTCAGTAAAAGATTACGTAAACTGCAGGTTACTTATATTCAGCCGTCATAATTTGAAATGTCTAGTTATACTGTTAAAACTGACTTTTGACTTTGAAATGGAATAATTGCAAACTGGGAGCCCAAACTTAAAAATAAATAAGTAAATAAAATTATCTGTAGAATGAATCTCTTTCACTCTCACTGTTTCCATATAGAAAGTATTACACGGTGGGAGTTATACACCTATAAATTGGCCAGTCAGGAGACTTGGATTTTTTTTAACATGTTTATTGAATTATCACTTAAGACACAGGCAAACATAATTTATATAAAAGAAAACAAACCAGGTTAATATGATCACAGTTACAAACATTATATGTCACATATATTCTTTTATACAATTATCATCAATCCACCATTTCATAAATCGATCAATTCCTGCCTTCCCTTAAACCACACACTTCTTCCAAAATATTATTCTGCATGTATTGTTCCCACAAATTCCATTTTATTTGCTCCTACTCCTCTCCAAAGATCCCACTTCCAGTTTTTTTAATCTCTTAGAATATTCATAACTTCAAGTACAGTTGGTTTACACTTTGATTTCCATTTTCTAGTAATTGCTTTTTTGGCAGTCACCAGAATTAAACTTAACAAGTCCTTACTCTGAAAAGGCTATTCAGAAACTGGTCAAAAATCATTTCCTTAGTTACAGCCATTTGCTAACCCAATATTTCTGACAGAGCACTCGGAAGGGAATTTTTTAAGTCTGCCAACTCATTACACTCCCAAAACGTCTTTCCAGTTATCTCTTTCTTCCCCGTCAGACCTCCAATATTTTCCATATACCTGACGAAATATTATTTGGAGTCTACCTGGGGTATACAAATACCCATGCATTCACTTCCAAGAAAAATCCTAAATCTTCCAGACTGTTGCATATTTGGGAGCCATATATATGTCCTCCCATTGTTTAGTTCTGAATTGCTTATCCCTTTCTCTCTTCCCCATCTTTTATCTTCTCTAGTTGATTCCTATAGTTATTGTGCAATATTTTATTTTCCCTGCTACTCATCCCTTTTTCAATTAAAAGCTATTCCGGAGCAGGTCTTTCACTTAGGATTTCCCATTGCCTTTCTCTTTGCCTATACTCTGATATCATTCCCTGATAGGAAGGCAGTCTGTAGCCTGCAGTCCAAATGTCTTCTTGGCCTCTCCTCATTCTGCTTACATGAAAATTATAACTATACAACTCTGGGCAAACTTAAAGCAGCAGTAAAGTTAAACATATCACAGTTTTTTGGAGATGCCTACATTTTCTTGACCACTTTTTACAGGGAGTGATATTCACAAAGAAATAGCACACTATGTTTTGTGAAATGGTATAATGAGAGATGATGTGGAAGGAGTGGGTACTTCAGAGATGTACACTGTGAAGTCCACTCTACCAGAAAAAAGTGTGGGATGTGCTGTGTGCAAATCACTGCATAATAACATGCAATAAAACATGGCAGAGTAACTCAGAAATGTGCAAAATTAGCATGATGGTTCATGCTATTCTGAACACCAGACTCTCCCAGCACACAAGGACACATAATAAGATACTAGAAGTAGCATCCGCATTAGTTGAACAGCATCTGTTAGTGGCACCTTTACTGTGATGTTTACCTTTGATTTCTGGTTCACAGACATAATGCTAGTAGTTAACCCGCCATCACCTATATGACCAGCACACTATCAATTACTACTATGTGGACAAAGGGATTATGTGTAAGTAAGTAGCCATGCTGTCACATTGCATTATGGGGAATGTGGGGAATGCCTGTCCCATCGAATACTAAGGTCTCTGTTGCATTAATGATCCTTGCTATAGGGATGTTTCAGAATATGACAGCAGACGCTGGCCTCACAAGTCTTCCATTGTTTCCTTGACATGATACTATAGCAGGTGGAGGAGCATAATTGTTTCCTACAGACAGCAGTGGAGAGAACCACAACTATGTGGGCAAGTTATGACATAGTCCACTTTCCTGAGGTTCTGGGGGCCATTGACTGCACACATATTGCTATTGATGGCCTTGCCTGCACCACATGGTGTCCATCTTTGTGGGTGATCCACGACAGGCATCTAACTTGGTTTAGGCCTGATTTGGGGACCATCTTAAAGCAGTGGTATTCATTTAGTGAGAGGACATTCTTGCCACTTCTGGGTAGCCTAGAACTAAGTGGTCAAAGTTTAGATTTTTTCCCCATTGGCCTTTACTTTTGACTGTCAATTTTATGGTCCAATCTTCTAAGCATTCCTATTGTCTTTTAACAAAAGCTTCAGGAAGCTGCCATTTACCCCAGCTAGAAACATTACAAAAGCTGCTTTGAGAGTTTGATGCTCTATAATTTATTCAGGGAAGTTGTGTTTGAATTTTTTTCTGCATTATTTGTACTGCACCTAAATTTATTTTGCTAATACTGTTGAATTTGTTGTTTTGACTGATTTTTCTGACTTAATTTCACTGTTTACATTGTTTGCCTTTGGCTTGGTTTGGCCTGGTATGGGAGCCATCTTGAAGTAGTGATGGTTGTGTTATGACAGGATATCGATTGCTGCTGTTTCTGGGTAGCATAGTATAAAGTGGTCAAAGTAAAGCTTTTTTCATTGGTCTTTGCTTTTTGTGTGTGTGTGTTTTATACTGAGTACTTGTAGTGGAATAGCGGCTTGTGTCATCAAGTAAAGTTTTTTCCTTAGTAATCAGTGAAAAAAATCCTCTTTCTTTTTTCTTTTGTCTCTTGCGAAACTGGCAACAGCCAGGCCTGAGCTTTAATGGTTTGCACTGATCAGCATGGAATTGTGCAGATCCAGGTAGACTTGATGTGCAGGTCTTCACATTGCTATTCCCAGTGGACACAGTTTAATTGTATAATATCTGTACTTATCCCTACTCACACCTTCTTTCCCAAAGATCCTATAAGTAATAGCTTTAGCCAGCATGCAGAGACAGCAGTCTACTCTCCCTTCCGTTATCGTCCTTCTAGCACATGTGATCCTAAGGCAGTGTAATACCTGCCACTAGCTTAATGAAAATGTGCTCTTGCTCAACCAAATCGATTCCATCTGTAAGAAATGTAAACATACAACTGATATAGAGGCAGATCTCTCGAAATACCATGCATGCAATGCGCATAATACTGTTTCACCCTTCTTGCAAAGGGAACTTCCTCATATTATTAGTGCTAAACAATCACATGCTGATTCCACTAAGAAATCGCTATCTACGCCTCCTGGTACTTAAGAGGATGCATCAAACACCCCCCCCCCAAATGCATCTACTACACATACCCCTTCAGCATGTCACAAACACCAAAACAGTCATGTGCCTAACAAGATTAAATCAGCTTCTGGAAACATCCTAGTAATTGATTGGAGACTATGTTATTAGACACAATGATTCCATACTCACCAGACAGGATTACATTTAGTTGTCTGTTGAGAGCTAGGATTGCTAATATCTAAAGAGATATTAATACCCTCTCCTTTTGCAAATATAATGATGATATAATCATAATCTCTACCAGATTAAATGGTCTGGCACAAAAAAACATAAAAGATATGCAGAAGCGCTTGCTTGAATTTGCAATGCATGCTTTCTTCAAGGATAAGGCTCTGATCTTGAGTGGTATCCTACCTTTACCAAAAGTGATGCCTGGATTCAAAGAAATTGATTTCAGCAACTGGATAAGTGGCTTGTATTATTGTGGGGAGTCCACTGTGTGTCTGAGATGATCAACAATACTGCTTGTTTTACCAAAATGGTGTACTCCTCTCATTTAAGGGGTTCCACATACTGGCCAAAGCTGTTGCTATCCCATTATGCCTTTTTTTTAATCCAGAGTTCATCTATTGGACAACCTGATGTAACTAACAAATAAAATCATAAACTAGGCATCAAGGAGGCCCTTCCTACTGCCCAATCCAGAGGAACTTCTGCATCTGGAGCAAGTCCGTCATTGTGCAGTGAGTGAAACATGGTTTAAGTGTAATAGAAGCACATCCCTGTGTACCTGGGTTTTGAGCTTATCATTCCTTCAAGCCTATTGCAAATGATAGCAGTGTCTGAGTCGTCAGGCAATTTGACCCTTCCAAAGTGACCCACTCAGTGACCTCAGTGAGCTGCAACTTACACTAGATAAGTCAGACTTCAACTTATAGCTTGTTATAAGCCCCTTCCATGCCCCCACAAGACCATGAAATGTTGCTAGCATTCCAAGAAAACAATCTGTGTTAGAGATCAGTCTCTAATTATTGGTAAATTAAACAGCACCTGCACAGAATGGAGTAGTTATAGTTTTCATGTTAGGTATGTACAATTTTTTTTTTTTTAGATTGGGTGAACGACAATTCTCTGGATCAAATTTCCCATAACCCCACAATGGGGGTCCTAGGTTTTGTTCTCACAAACTTGGCAGCAGCCTGCTCCCTGCCCATGGTTTCTCAGTTGTTGAGTCATAGCATCAATTATTTACATTGACTGTGTGCCTGCTCCCTGCCCATGGTTTCCTCGGTTGTTGAGTCATAGCATCAATTATTTACATTAGCTGTGTGCCTACTGCCTGCCCAAGAGAGCTTGCAGGAATCTGCTCAGTACATGAAGGGCTATGATAAGTTCCATGTCATGCCTGTACAAAAGCTCCACTCAGGACAGAACTGACTGTCAGCGGAACGCTATCACTGTTACATCACCCAGCAGGGTGCACACAGCAGTGAGTACAGCCTGTGGAGGGCTAACAAAGCTTCATGTTGCTCCTCACTCCTGCACCATGGCTTCACTTAGGATTTAAGTGCAAACAAGAGCTCTGAATGTGACAGTGAGGTGTCCTGATCATATCTCCCAACAGAGAACCAACAGCAGTGTGCTCAGCTTGTGATAAACTTCACGCCAGTCCTGTAGCAGAGCTTCACTCGGGAACATAACTGCAGCATGAGTTCTCCTACAGAGAATCTGCAGTGATGCACAATGAGTTAAAGGTTTTAACAAATCTCGTTTGATTTCTGTCCCACCATCTTTACTCCATGTATAACTGTATCAAGAGCAGTGAATGTGACACAAGTTAGGGAGAAACTGAATAAATATACAGAGGGAAGTACATTTTTCAAAGTGCTATGGAACTTCCATACATTTGGTTTAATTTCTCCAAGTCTTTTGGGTTTCTAATACCATGATGTGAATGAACACCACTCCTAAGTCAAAGTATGATTAAAGTTCATGAAATTAGTATTGTTACAATCTTTGATGTTAGCCAAAAGTACTCTTTGCAGCACCTGCAATGTGCCCAGAACTGGCTCCTTCTGCAAATCATATGAAGTCACATGTATGGTAACATATCTAAGTAAGACTGTAGATTCTTTTTATTAGACCAATTGCTCTTACTACTATTGGAAATATCTGAGTATCTTTCTTTCACATTGCTCGTTTCTACCTGCAAATCCTGATATTTTATGAGTTTGTGTTTCTTTGCATGTGAGACACTATATTCACTAGGTGTAGCAATTTTAGTGATCAATGCTACTTTTTTCTTCTTTTCACGGACATCTGTATCTGGTCTTCACACATCTGTCTTTGAACTGTTCATAATGGTTGATGCCATGTGATATAAACTTCACCATTCTCTATAATGCTTTGTGGCTGATGTTTCCAGTGTTTTTCAGCTACTTCAGTATCGTAATGTTTGCATAGTATTCAATGCAACAGTCTTGCCACATTATTATACATTTCAGTATACAATCCTTCTGCCATTAGTGTATCACAACCAGCAACAAGATGTGTGACAGGTTTCCAGTTCTGTTTTACAGAACCTGCATTTGACTGTTTCCTTCCACATATTTAATGGACTTTGTAAACCAGCGTGTACATAGTCCACTATATTGGGCTGGTAACATTAACCTTTCATCTTTTGGTTAAAATTCACTTCTCATTAACCATTCCTGCGTCAGATCCTGATCAACATGGGGTTGTTTCAGAAGTTAACTGTACTTGCAAGTAAATTTTTGTCTTTTCCAAATTTCTTGCCTTCTCATCTGCTTCTTCTCCTTATATTCTTTTTTTTTTTTTTTTGACACATTCAGTTGCTGCCTGATTTTTGTGTGAATGGTGTGATGCTGTTGAAGTTCTGACTCCACGGGTACATCCAATAGCAGCAGTTCAGAAAGTAGCAGCAAAAAAAAAGTTATACTATTCCACACAAAAATAGCAATAATCACTGAAATACCTAAACCCAGCAGTTGTAGTGCTCTACATACTGAGAGACACAAAGCCATAAAACTGTAGAATTTGCAAGCAGAAAACAGTCAGCAGTAAGAGCGGCAGGGCTATGCTGGGAAGAGCACTCTTGACAAACATCAAAAACTGAAGCAATACTAATTTCTTGAATTCTAATTGTGCCCTGACTCAGAAATAGCATATATTCCTATCACAGTGTTAGAACCCCCCCACCCCCTCCAAAAAAAGGAAAATCATCTAAATTAGATAAATGCATTGTGTTTATGCAAAAGGCGTACTAAAATATAGCAGCTGTCATACAGGGGATACATCATCTAAATGTGTTGACTGCAGTAAGTGTGAATGTTCATGAGCTTTAAAGGTCATGTGCAAGGATACTGCTAGATGGTTGCTCCCCTGAGAGAGTTGTGATTCTGCTCTTATTCCTTTTGTGAGAGTCCAGAGAACGTTTTGTGCAAGAACACTCCTTACTACTATGTAGTAAACACAGAATTCTCAAAAAGATGACACGCTGCAAAATATGAGCAAAAAATGAACACAGAAAAGAATTCCAGTTGAAAACTGTCATCAATCACAGGTGCCAATTTAAGTTCATTAATCAAACTTCTCACCCAGTATATAGACATTAAAACACTGGGTGAGCTGTAGAAAGGTGCAATGAAAGAATTTGTAAAGGCAAAGAATATGCAACAAAAGTATTTAAAATGCAAAAGGGAAAAGTGTGAGATCAGGAAAACAAGACTGACAATATGGCACAACATATATGCAAAAATGGAAGCTGTATTAACTGATGTGCCTACAGCAATATCTACGATATTTGAAGTTCTGTATAGACAGACACCCATACGGTAAATATTACAAAAAGAGAATAAGAAGACAGAAGTGCAATGTGCTGAAAAGTAAGAAGCTCACCTGTCCAGAAAGGAAGCAAATTAAAACTGAAGTGTTAGACCAACTAAGAAATGCAGCTCCAGACACAAACAGCAACCCACCATCATGGTGCCTTAAAACAGGTTATGTGTTGAAGAAGCAATAGAAGAACTCAGTTTATATCTTTTAACTGAAGCCATTTTATTAAATGGTTACATGCTCAAAATGTGATAGAGAAACTAAAACAGGTGGTTAGAAATGAAGATCTACAAAAGAAAATTTCATGAATTCAATCTGGAAAGTCATGTGAAAACCAATATGTGGCTATAATGAGGGTGAAATAGAAGAAACCATAGATAATAAAATAATAATTTAACCAATAAGAGAAACATTTTAAGGGATGGCTTGCTAGATTTAATGAAAAGGCTAGGTATAATGGTATCTGTGACAGAAAGAGGATACAGAAAATGAATAACAGACAAAACTTTAGAGGATTAATAAAACAAAGTATTTGGAAAGATCTACATGATACATCAGAGGTTAACTGCATATATTATTGTGCAAAAAATAACAGACATGGTATTACCAGGAAAGCAAAGTAATATACTACAAAGGGAAAAAACAGAACACAACGTGTGGAAATGCTGATTAGAGAGCTATAAAACAATTAGGGAAAATGGGAAAAAATAATCTGTCGGTGAAAATGTTTGGGTAGATATGCTAAAAGCAAAGTAGAATATAAAACCAGATGAAGGTGCTAAAAGAAAAGGAAACCACACTATAAAAATAGACCATTCTTTGTGTTGCAATGTCTTCAAGTATTGTGCACAAGGTGAAAATACATGATATACATAGAGGAAATAGCAATAAAAATACAAATTGTACAGTTTAGGGATGATCCAAAGAAGGGGACTGGGAAAGACAACGGCAAGAATGGTGATAGCACAAAAAGCAGATGAAATGACTAAATATCTGTGAAAATCCTGTTAACACAGGCAGGATACTGACCTGATAAAATGTAAAAGGAAAAATAAAGACATTCTCAAATACAGACAATATGGAATGGAATGAAGTTATTACCAGTGAGACAGCAGACAGAAATAAGGTTAAGAAAAGCTGCCAGTTAGAAAAGGTTGGATCCAGATACTCTAGCCAAAATCTGACTAAAGACAGTAAAATCTTTGCAAAATGATTTGGTATTGAACAAAGGCTATATATATATATATATATATATATATATATATATATATATATATATATATATACACACACACACACACACACACACACACACACTGCAGATAGTTTGCAATATTTGGCAAACACTAGGCAGGATTTTTGCCATGTCGAAAATTTAACAGCCCACATACAGCAACATTTGATGCCTCTCTGATGTTTGTTAATACTAGGAGCATTAATAATACATTTTTTTATTGGAAAATTTGCTAGGTTCCCACAAGATTGATGTTATAGGTTCATAGGTTGATACTAGGCTATCTGCCCTGGGGCATTTATAAGCCTAGCCAGAGTGTGTTTGGCTTTCGCCACCCTTTTAGATTTGTAAACTGTACCTATGAATAGTAGGTCACAGAATATAGTCCCTTTACGGTTAGTTTATTGTGCCTCTGTCTAGCAGGGACCCAGAAGAGATCCTGGAGGTATACTTTCGATCTCCCATCCACTTGTCAAGATTTCTCTTGAACAGGGTCAGTGAGGGGCTCTGCCTAACCTGGACTGGGATTTTATTCCAGAGTGATGGGAGTCTCTGGGATATGAATCTGTCCCTCCAGCATGTCCTATTTATTTCCGTGCTCAGGCTTAAGTCTTTAGAACGTGTAGCTCTAAAGGATTTGGATTTCTTGAGGTGGAGCATGTCCATTAATTCTGGGTTGGACATGGTTTTATATGTCAGGCACAGATCGCCTCTGAGTAGGCGGTAAGCAACTGAGTAGAGCTGGGGTTTCTTTAGTCTAACTGCATAGGGCATCTGTTTGAGTCCCTTTATCCTCTTGGTGAGGTACTTTTGGGGTCTTTCCAGTTGCTGCAGGTGTCGGGTAAGGTACATCCCGAATGGGGAATTGTACTCAATTATGGGCCTAATGAGTGATGAATAGAGTGGCACAAAGACCTCTCTTGATCTAGATGTGAAACCTTTCATGATGAGGTGGGCTAAATAGAGGGTCTTTCTAACCACTTTGGCCACGTGACTGTCAAAGGAGAGATTACTATCTACTTGGGTCCCCAAATCCCTAATTACTTCCTCCATACTTAATGTGTTACCTCCTATGTGGTGGTCTGTGGGCACTTTGTTTTTCCCAAAGGAGATGACTATGCATTTTTTAGCATCTAGCTTCAGGCCATGACTTTGGCACCAGTTATCTGTCTCTGGTAGACCCTTCTGGAGTATGCTTGTGTCAGCTGGAGAGTCTATTATGGCACCCAGTTTGCAGTCATCTGCAAATTTGGTCAGCCATAGTCCTCCCGTGTTTGCCTGTACCTCAGAGAAATAAATACCGAACAAGAGAGGTCCCAGGACTGAACCTTGTGGTACCCCACTTGTAACTGGTTTAGAGTCTGACAAGGCACCTGCGATTCTGACCATGTGGGTTCTATCCCTGAGCCAGTTTGCAACCCATCTTGTGACATAGGGGTTGATATTTAAGCTAGTGAGCTTATTTATGATACCTGAGTGGGGTATTGTGTCAAAGGCTTTTGCAAGGTCCAGGTAGGCTGTGTGGACTACTTTCCCTTCATCTATGGCCCTGGTAACTGTTTCAAAGAAGTCGACCAGGTTCAAGAGGCAAGATCTGCCTTTAACAATGCCAAACTGGGTAGGATCCAGTGTCTGAAGGTTTCCGATATCATTGTTTATGAGTTCCATGATGATATGCTCCATAGCTTTGCAAACCAGGCTAGTCAGGCTTATAGGGTGATAGTTTCCGGGGTCCGTTGTGGCACCTCCCTTGTGGAGCAGGACCACCTTTGCTGTAATCCATTCCTTGGGTACATATCCTGTGGTAAGGCTGAGCTTGAACAGTGACTTAATGTGAGGGTTAAGTTCATCTTGTAGCTCGTGTAAGACGCATCCTGGGACACCGTCCAGTCCCATTGATGCTGTGTTTTTTGTTTTGGAGAGGGCAGCTCTCTCCTGATCATCTGTGATGTCTGGGAGGTTACACTCTGTTGGGATGGGGATTTGCTCTTTTGGGGGGGAGAAATTTGCACTGAATCTATCTGTAGGATGGTGTGGTAGCAATGTCTGTTGGTTCAGTGTATTTTTTGTCATTTTGCACTAACTCGGGGCATATCTGGGAGTTGCCTCCCAGGGTCCTGACATAACTAAAGAAGGCCTTGTTATTGTCCTTAGTATCTTGTGCAATTTTTCTTTTGAAGCTGGCCTTAGATGATTTTATGAAGGATCGTAGCTTCTTGCTCGTAAATCAGAGATGCCTTCCCTTTTTGGGATTTTGCTTTATCATGTAGTAGCTTCCTCCTTTTGTTGTATAGCTTAGTTATGGCCGGGGTCCACCAGACAGGTCTCTTGCCTTTGGAGGAGTGGGTCTTGATTTTATTTGGGATGGCACGATCCATACATTCTTGTAGGTGTCCATAGAATGCGTTTGTGAAGGATTCTGCGGTTTGAGCCATGTTTACCTCTGGCCCAGGGGCTTTGAAGGATACCACCTCAGTTTTGAGAAGTGTGAAGTCTGCTTTTGAGAAGTTCTTCACCGTGGTTACCTTGACTGGGGGTGGGGATGGGATATGGATGTCCAGTGAAATTAATTTGTGGTCTGACGTTACCAGTGAGGGGTATAACTCAGGTGTGGAACATAGAGTCCCTATGTTTGTGATGACCAGGTCCAATATGTTTTCCCCTCTTGTGGAGGTGGTAATGAGTTGTTTCATAGCATTTGAGTTTATAAATTCTAGAAGCTGTTGGGCGAGGGTGTGTGGGCTTGAGTAGTTAACCCAGTCAATGTTTGGGTAGTTGAAGTCACCCAATATGATGGTGTTTGGAGAGACCTTCATGTTCTCCAGTGTTTTCAGGAAGGCCAAGTGGGGTTCTTGAGTTTGGGAGGGTGGTCTGTAGCAGGCTATAAACTGAAAGGCAATTTTGCCCATAGTTAGTTGCATGTGGATGGTTTCTGTTGCTTCGTGCAGTGCTACTAACCTGGAGGTGTGGATATTTTTGATGTATATAGATACTCCCCCTCATTTTGTGGTTCGGTCCGAGTTTTGTGGCTGAAAAGCATGGTATGAAGTATAACCTGGTAGTGCTGGGGTGCTTTCGGGAGCCTTGAACCAGGTCTGTGTTACTGCACAGACATCGATGTTCTCCATACTGAGGAGAGTCTCGAGTGCGTGCATTTTGAGGTTTAGACTTCTGGCATTGAGCAGCATTACCCTTAGTTTCTTTTTTCCTGTATTATCTATGGAGGTGGGTTTGTCTTTTGAGCCTTGCCTAAAAAAGACACTATGGGGGGGGGGGGGGCAAGGGCCTTAGCCAGTATTCGAAAGCCCAGAGGTGACAGGTGCAAGCCGTCTCTAGCGAAGCAACGTGGCTTGTCGAGCATGTCATCCCAGGCTGACAGACACTGGATCCCCTTTGAATGACACCAATATTTTAACCAATTGTTAAAACTTATCATTTTGTCTTTATACTGTGGCATCATTCTTGGTGAGGGTAAGATGCTAACTCAAGGTCAGGGTCATACCAGCCTGGGCTACATAATCAAAGAGTTCCTCTATGTCTCTTTTCATGTAGTCCAGGGAGGTACGTCTCAGGTCATTCACACCAGCATGGACAATGATGGAGTCATATTTGTACCTGCTTTGGAGTGACCTGAGTGCGTGTGTTATGTGGCGGAACCTGGCACCCGACAGACAGCTTACAGTGACCTTCTCCTTGTTCAGTCTAGTGAGTGGGATGTCAGTGTGTCTGAATATAGAGTCACCTATTACAATTGTATTTGATGTGTTGTTTAGCCTTAAGGGCTGTGACTATGTGACACACTGACTTTGTGGACTATGTAATACGTGGGTATTGTTGTGGGGTAGCAGTTGTTTGGGTGTCTGCTTTGGAGGTCTGTGCTGCTTAGGCAGATTTTTATTTAGAGCCTCCGAGTATGTTTTTGTGTGTTTATGTGTTTGGTTTGTTGTTGCTATAGGTCTATGTGAGACTGGATTTGTGATGTGTGCGGTTACCTTCTTCTCCTGATTGACTGTGCCAGTCATGGGTCGAGAGAGCTCAGCCTCCAGTTTGGCAATATAGTTGCATCTCTCACATATATTTGAGCTTGTCTGGAGGAGGAGAGGGTTGTCTGTGTACATAAGGCAGTTGTAACACTGCCTTAAGATTCCCATATTTACCAGCTGGACTGGAGAGTACACATGAAAATGACCTTTGAACATGTCAGGATATTTATGATTTTTACTTTTGACTGGTCAAGGAGGATCAGTTAATTATTTAGAAGAGTATAAGAGAGGATTTAGTGCTTTAAGTTTTTAAGTGCAAGTGAGAGGCTATAAAGTGAGAATTGAGTGCTTCTTTTGAGATACAGATCAGTTCCAAGGGAAAAAGTGAAGAGCAGACTTTGTGGAGCCTGTAATAGTTTAAACCTGATTAGGCAGCACTGCCCGATGCTGCGCTATGTGCAAAATCGTGCAAAGCCGCGCTAAAGCGGGTTTTTAAACAGGGGACTTGAAAGAGCTAGGAATTAGCCCAAAATGGCCAGGGACAGATAGGCTGCTCAAAGCTCTCACTCCCACTGGTGAACAAAGAAGCTTCCTTCTATCCAAGTAAGGAAATGGGCAACACAGGAACTATTCTAAAGTCCAGAATACAGCAATACCTGTATTAGGGACTATTCTAGCTCAGGAAAGGTGGGAAAACAAGGATTATTTATTTATTTATTTTTTTCTTTTTTTAAACAGGCAACAGAGAAAGCACATAAAATACTTTACACAGGCTAGCGCACTTGAGTGGGAGCCTCAACAGTTAAATCAACAAGAAGACAAACTTTAAATCAATGCTCCATACCTATGGTCACCCCCTCGTTAGTCAGGTCTGACCATAAGCTAATCACCCTTAACATCCACATCCCACCCCCACCCCCCAGTAAAGAAACCACCATAAAAAACTTCTCCAAAGCCAACTTCATGCTACTCAAGTCAGAAGTGACAAACTTCATGACACCCATGCAGACGGGAACTGAAAGTTCAACTGCTGAATCCTACACTAAGGCACTGTATGAGCACATCCACTCATGCATGAATCGTGCCATCCCAAATAGAACCAAAATGCTCTCATCCAAAAAAGGAAGCCAATCTGGTGGTCCCCTGCCATAAACAAACTTTACAACAAAAGGAAGAAACTTTTGCAGAAAAGAGGAAAATCCCAGGATGCAAAAAACTCCCTTACTAGCCACAGTAAGAAACTGAGATGCCTCATAAAATCCTCCAAAGCTAGTTACGAAAATAAAATTGCCAAAGATTCCAAAGACAACCACAAAGCATTCTATAACTATGTCAAGAATCTAAATGGCAATGCTCAGATCTGCTCTGAGCTAAAACAGAATGGCATTAAATATACTGATCCGAAGGATATTGCCAACATCCTGGCAGATCGATTCAGTGGCAACTTCACCCCCCTCTCACCCCTTAAATGGCCCATCTCAATACCGGAAGATTGCCAAATTCCAGTAATAACGGCCACACAGGTACAGAATGCACTCTCTAAAGCCAAGAATACAGCATCCATGGGACCAGATGACATCCCGGGCTGTGTACTACATGAACTACAATATGAAATGGCATCTCACCTAAGTGTCATGTTTAATCATAGCCTCACCTCTGGTTTCGTGCCCACTGAGTGGCGCACAGCTACAGTTATCCCAATCCACAAGGGGGGATCCACCTTGGATCCCGGAAACTACCGTCCCATCAGTCTGACAAGCCTTATCTGCAAGGCCATGGAGCGTATTATCATGGAACTTATAAACAAAGATATTGGAAACTTCAAACACTGGACCCCACCCAGTTTGGGTTTGTGAAGGGCCGATCTTGTCTCCTGAACCTGATTGACTTCTTTGAATCAGTCTCCAGAGCCATGGACAAGGGTAAGGTGGTCCACACAGCCTATCGAGACCTTGCCAAGGCCTTTGACACCATCCCCCACTCTGGAATCATAGGTAAACTTACTAAGTTGGGCATTAATCCCTATGTCACCCAATGGGTTGCTAAATGGCTTACTGATAGAACTCACACTGTAAAAGTAGCCGACTCCAAATCCAGCTCCAGACAAGTGACAAGTGGAGTACCTCAGGGTTCAGTCCTGGGGCCACTCTTGTTTGGCATCTACTTCTCTGAAGTACAGGTCAACACTAAGGGACTCTGGCTAACAAAGTTTGCAGATGACTGCAAACTGGGAGCCATTATTGAATCCCCAAATGATGTGGATACTCTACAAAAGGGCCTTACAGAAACAGATGCTTGGTGCCAGAGCCATGGGCTCAAGCTCAATGCCAAGAAATGTATTGTTATCCCCTTTGGGAAAAACATGTATCCATGAATTACCATATAGGTGGCAGTACACTAAACACAGAAAGTGTGATAAGAGACTTAGGGACACAGGTGGACAGTGGTCTCACCTTCGATAACCACATCGCCACAATAGTCAGGAAATCCTTCTATGTGGCACACCTCATCACGAAGGGCTTTTCATCCAGAAAAAGGAGGTCATTGCCCCACTGTACTCATCCCTCATTAGACCCATTATAGAATACAACACCCCATTTGGTATGTACCTCTCAAGACATCTGCAACAACTGGAAAGGCCTCAGAAATACCTCACTAAAAGAATCACAGGCCTAAAGCAGATGCCCTATGCTGACCGCCTTAAAAACTCCAGCTATACTCTGTCGCATATCGCCTACTCAGAGGCGATCTCTGCTTAACATACAAGGCCATGTCAAACCCAGAGCTGTTGGACATGCTACACTTAAAGAAATCCCAATCCCTCAGAGCTACATGCCCAGGGATCTAAACCTTGTCATCACAATAAACAAAACATGCTGGAGGGATAGGTTCCTGACCCAGAGACTCCCCAGACTCTGGAATAGATTGCCCATACATGTCAAGCAGAGTGCCTCTTTGGACCTCTTCAAGAGGAACCTTGACGATTGGATGGGAGAAAGGAAATTCACCCCAGGGATCACGTCAGTCGCCCTGCTAGACAGGGGTCCAGGAAAGTAAATAATGTGGGAAGAAATAGCCAGGGAATTGTTATGGCTAGGCTTGTATAGTCCCTAGGGCTGATAGCCTAGTACCAACCTATGAACCTATGAACCTATAAAGTGCAGGTATTGATTAAATGCAAAAAACAAGCTTAAATCTAGCAAAAGAACAGTTTTTACTCGCTTTTCGGCGAAAACAGACAGTCGCAAAGGTAAAGGCAGTAAAAGGTACTTAAAATCTGGTAGCAGTCGCTCTTTTTCGTCTCTCTGCTGCTAGCACCACTCTGCAGGATCACGAGGAGCTTTCTGAGTTGGAAACAAGTGCAAAAACCGTGCCAAAGTGTGTTTTTAAACAGGGGACTTGAAAGAGCTAGGAATTAGCCCAAAACAGCCAATAAACAACAAGATCTTGTGCTGAGGTCACTCCTCCAGGGACAGATAGGCTGCTCAAAGCTCCCCACTCCCACTGGTGAACAAAGAAGCTTCCTTCTATCCAAGTAAGGAAATGGGCAACACAGGAACTATTCTAAAGTCCAGAATACAGCAATACCTGTATTAGGGACTATTCAAGCTCAGGAAAGGCGGGAAAACAAGGATTTTTTGTTTTTTTTCTTTTTTTAAACAGGCATTTATTGTTTGTGAAGCATGGTTAGAGAACAATGACTGGTAACCAGTTCTGTCAGGGTATAGATGTTTTTACTGTAGCAGACATTCTAACAAAAAATCAGGTGGATGTGTTATGATAGGGATTAATGATCGCTGTGAGACCTGTGATTATTACATCTTTACATGTTCAGTGATAACACCAATACTATAGACTGTGTAACTGTGACAATAAAGACAACCTTGGAACATATAACAATTGCTGGAGTGTATAGATAGACCACCATAGTCAAGTGCACATGACCTACAGGAATTCATAAATTTATTGCATGAAACACAGGAGGGAAGAATAATATTAGTTGGGGACTTAAATTTACCAGAAACAGACTGGAATAATATTGATTCTACATTGTTAGTAAGGAAATTATTCACATCATATATTCAGGAACAACAATTGCTTCAGATTGTAAAAACACCTACCAGGGGATGGAATATACTAGACATTGTTTGTGTTCCCAAAAAAATTACTGTAACTTTAAGTCAAGTTTTACCACCATTGATGTGCGGTGATCATAGGGTTATAAAGGTAAATGTGTTGCTAGATAATTCTGCCAAACTGAAATCTAAGCCAATGCACAGAAGGTTAATTACAGATTATATGTAAACAAAACAGTCAGTATGTAAAACTAACTGGAGTGAGGTGTTCAGTGGAAAAACTGAAAACGAAATATGGAAAGTTTTGAAAGAGAATTTGTTTGAGTGCAAAAAAATGTTTAACATCAGGCATACAACATCAGGTAGATATAACTTCCATATGGACAAGATATCTGATTAAGGTGAGAGATAAAAAAATATAAGAAATGGAAGAGAGGTCGAACTACAACTTTGAAAACTGAAATAAACATCTGGACAAACAGATTAAGCATATTGTGAGACAAGATCAAGAAAAATTTGAAGAAAATTTATATAAAGATATCGAGCATAATAGGAAACCTTTTTATAGATACATAAGAAGTGGAAGGAGTAAAGACACGCAAATTGATAAACTGTGTGCTGATTCTAAAATTTATTCTCAGAAACAACAGATTATTGATATATTTACAAAAATCTTGTACAAAACAGTTTGGCTCCACAAAAAGGGTGATATGTTGTCCTTGTGACATCCAGGTAAACCCAGATACTGGAATCAAATTAGATTATATTGAAAAAGAACTGCACAAACTGGATCCAAACAAAGCACAGGGAGGAAATGGAATTAGTAACAATGACCTGAGAACACTTCAGCAAAAATTACAGTACCATTATATCTATTATTCACTAGGTCATATAAATATGGGGAGATTCCTCAAGACTGGAGACATGCACATATTAAACCTGTTTTTAAGGGAAAGGGGAGTAGGACAAACCCAGAGTCATATAGACCCTCAAGTCTACTTTCATGCTGTGTAAAAATAATGGAGAAGGTAATATTGGATAAGTTATTGTCAGAACTGGATAAGTTGGGACTTGAAACCATATATCAGCATGTATATGTTGAAAACAGATCTATTACCACCTGTAACATGATGTTCTACAACAATATAATAACGACTATGAAAGAAAAATTGTGCTGTGATGTAACTTATGTAGATTTAACTTCAGCATTTGACAGGGTCATATACATAACATTGATCAATAAATTAGTACAACTAGCTATTGCTGTACTCTTGATAAGATGGATAGTTACATGGCTTACAAATAGGACATGGCAAGTATCATACAACAACTGGACAGGCAAAATCCTTGGTTACAGTCAGACAGGGCTCTGTCCTAGGTCCTTACTTGTTTAGATTGTATCTTTCAGGCCTAACGTTTTCATCTGAGGTGTTCTACAGTCTATATGCAGATGACCTGAAGTTTGGTAAACTGATTACATGTGTTACAGATAAGGCATGTCTGCAAAATAACTTGACTAAATTGACCATTTGGGCACAGGAGAATAATATGCAGATAAATACATCATAAACTAAGCATATGACATTTGGTAGGCGTAAATTGAAAGGTGAATATTTAATACACCACACAGTGATTGAAACTGTAGATTCATTTAAGGACCTGGTTATATGGTTAGATTCAGCTATGAGCTTTTCTAATCATATCAACCAGTTGGTTAATGATAATTATAGAACTATAGGTTGTATAAAAAGATTTATAAAGTCTAGGAAATCAAAAATAATGAAGTCATTGTTAGTTACATTAGACCCAAACTTGAGTATGGAATAACAATATGGAAACCCTATAAGAAAACACACATGAGTAAACTGGAAAGAGTAAAATGAAAGTATACCAAGGGTATCCATGGATGTGAAAATTTAAGTATTATGAAAGACTAAAATATCTGAACTTGTACAGTGTCTCTTACAGATATCTAAGAGGAGATCATATTCAGGTATATAGGGCATTTAGAGACAACTACCTCTGGGAATGGTTGGGGTTATCAAAATGTAGTAGAGAATCATCAGACAACCAATGTAGAAGATTCTATAGGAATGAGAAGTGTAACAATTGGTTCTCTGAGAGAAGAGCTGATGTATGGAACAGACTACTAAATTACATTAAAGCAAGCACTAGTTTAGATATTTTTAAGAACAGCCCGGATACTTATTATGGGAACAAGTGTATTGGTATATTGGAAACCTAGAAGGGCATTAATGCCCATGCTTGAAATATCTGTATGCATGTATGTACTATAATGATAACAGCTTGGTAAAGAATGAAATACCTGTACTACTATTTGAAGGACTACTACGTGCAGAAACTGATAAAATGTCTATATCTTGCAATGAAGGTCTACACAATTCAAACATGATAGCAGCACAATTTTATTTTCTAAACCTGAGTACCCTAATGGGGGCAGGCATACCGATGCAATCTTGTTTTACTTCTTGACCATAAGGCACCACAAAGGCACAGTTACACAACTACAGTGCCCTAGCCGGTATTTATAGGTCACAGTCCTATTCAATTAGAATAAAAGTAGTTAGAAAGGATTCCTGTCAACTTGCTGAAGATGGTTTCAGAGACTGTAAAGGGATCAAAGTACATTCACTGAAACTACTTTTGTCAATAGTGGAGTTTGCCTTTTTATCCACTATTGTGTGACATCAGCATTGGTATATATACAAGTTTGGAGTGTGGGGGTTGACCCCCCACTTGGGAAGATTCATAGGGGATTGCTCCTGCAGAAAAGAAGCTTCCTTAGAAATTTGGAGAAAGTAGTCTTGATGAATTTTTACTTTTTTACATTCACTGAAACTGTCTTTGCCAAGCTTAAAGAGTCTGTGAGAAATTCTGCCAAGTATGAGAATCCTGAGTAAAAATGTCAGATAATTTTCTACAGTGATTCTAATCTGTTTATTTTCTTCATATGTATTACATCATCTATGAAAAATTATTGAAAGAAGTATAAAGCAACAACCAAATAACATAAGCTTTAAAAATGATATTTTGTGAGTTTAAAGCCCTAGCTTTCTTCACTGAGTCAGTGTCTTGCTTCCATAGCTATAAAGCTTATCTAATTAGTGAAGTTTCTGTCAGTGGCTATCAGGTTTATGCAGTTTCAGACTGTAAAAGGCTTAATATGTCTATGATACCAGTGAATGAAAAGAATGCAGCTTTATAGTACAGCACAATGTCGAAGAGTTATATATTGTTAGCTTGAATAGTTTTAGAACCTTGGTAGCATGAAATAAAAAGATCTGCGGGTAACTTGCTGTATGTTTTCCCTGGCAATATACTTTCAGATTTGATAGATGAAATGATGCAAGGACAAGTAGAACATTTTCTAAAGAAAGTATAATAACATTTCTTTCAAACCCTGCATGATGTGATCGGAGGAAGCTGACTAATACAGAAGTGCCATGGGGGGCTGCTAAGTCATGCTTTCTTTATATGTAAAATTATGGAAATCAGTCTCCTAAGAATAAAATACATTAGGGAGAAAGGAAATGCTTTGTTTATATTATAGTTTTCCTTAAAGATCATTATGGTATAATGTTTAATATCATTCATTATGCAGTTTACAGTACTTTTCATGATTGCTAACACAAAAATTATGAACTCTTTTATTTCTTTTCTTATAATAAATTAAAGGAAATATTTTATTTGCTATCTTAGTTAATACAGACCTGTTAATATTAGAGTTTCCCAAATTTACACAGAAAATATTTCATACTATAATCAGTCGTCCACTATGTAACTGTGAGATGTGGTGCTTGGGTATATAAAGAATATTACTGTGTAATTCCATGTTAAAGTAAGGCAATTTATGAAGTTATGCAGTATTTCAATGCCTTTCTAAGGACTGCACGACACATGATATCTTAGGAGATATAAAACATTAATGTACTTTGGGGTGGGGGAAATATGGCAGTCCTACTAAGCTTAACTTTTGCCTACATAACATACAAATTACAGGAAAATTGTACCATATAGATACTTTAGAAAAAGAATGCTATTTTTTTTCTTAAAGGAAATACATTTAGAGATACTTGTTCATAATACTTGAGCTCAGTTCAAAATTGCATGAGAGCAATAGCTTAAGTTGGTGTACACTAAAACTTCCTTCATCACTACTTTGTACAATGAGATTTTATATACTCACATGCTAGTGATATCATATCAATGAATATGTGCGAAACAGCAGGGTAAGCATTATGTTACCTATCTGTGGTCACTCTTTGTCTAAGATGCAGTGACCTAGTCAGAATAATAAAGTAAGGTTATATGATGGCACAACCCCCCATGGGTACATTCTTGATATTTAAACTTCAATAAACGAACTAATAAAATAAAAAAGCAAAAAGTGGAATGGACACTCTAAAACAAACTTCAATGAATCTTAATGGAATAAAACCACAGACTGAGTGCTTTCATCATACAAACAAAAATATTTCATCAGAGTAACAGTCTGCCATTAAAAAAATATTTAAATACAAACAATTCATCCAATCACATTTGAAATAGAAGAATATATTATGATGTCACTCAACTAACACACCCCTACACATGATACATTCTTGATAATTATCAAAGCAGCTACTTCTCTGGAGATTTTGCACGTATGAAGATGTGCTGTCAGTGTATCGGTGAACTCTTTAATATAAATGTTTATCAGAATAAAAAAAAACTTCATATAAATGTATGTACTAATCTATATATATAAGCTATATCTTAATCCTTGACTATTTGAAACCAAAGTTGGCAAAACATTCTTATATCAGTGAGTATACTGTTGCATTTATGGGGTGTGGTATTCTATTACAGATATGGTGTGCAAACAAGATATATTTCAGTGTATGTGCAATCATAGATATTCTCTAATGAAAGTTTTTGCTTGTCCTATTATGCTAATGTAACATGTAGATCTTACACACACAGAAGTATAATGCTACTTTCTGCATCATTTGACAAATGGAAGTTGTACACTTGAATTCAACCTACCTTAGAAGTGTAATGCTTGCTATACAATGTATAGAAGTATAACAAGCATTAAACATTTTAAATACTTGTAGATGTCAATGCACTGTGTAAATATGAAATGCAAAACTCTGTTGCTGTGATGTAACTACATTGTTGTGGTCCGCACCATGCAAAGGATTTTGTATGTTTGAAATAATGCACTGCTCACGTACAAGTAATTCAGTGTTAAGAAATTGTCTTAACATATTCAGTCAGTGCAGATAAACTGCATTCACATTGTATTAGAAAAATACCTAAATGCACAAAAAGAATATACATATATAATTAATGAGGATTAAAATGATGCTGACTTAACATTTAGAAATGCAGTCCGTCAATAGAATTAATGGAAACATTTTCATTACCAGCTCCACATTGTGTAGGAGATTTGCTGTGATGTACACAACACAACAAGAAATACTGCAGATCAGAAGTAATGCTTTGTCAACTCATCTAATGCCTTAACTCACAATTTCCAGCACAGCTGTAATATGTATGATACCTCTAAAGTATCAGTTATAACTGTATATTTCTACCAGTGCAAACAGAGATGCTGTTGTTTATGCAGTCGTTTTCTGCACTAGTTGAAAAGAAGTAGCGGAAAGTAATTACAAAACTTGCAACGCCAACTTTGTCATCTTTTCTACGTGGCTTTATTCAACAGAGAGGGTGCAACTACTCTTTTTTGATGATGCCAGAGCAACATATCTTTCTTGAAATGCTAAAGGCTCTATTTCACTTCAAGCATTGTTTTAATGGAAATGTAAGTACACTCCTACCCATTGTAAAAGAGTAGGATTTACTTTATCACCAATATAAAGGACCAGTGATATAAAATTAGATTTTCTTTTCTAGCACATTACATTGCTTCAGTTGCACAATCATTATTTTCTGGAACAGTTCCTAAAATATTACAGTTTTACTTTTAAGCAGTTTTGAATTACTTGGTTAGATGTCTACTAACCCTATTTTGAGAGTGAGATATTTTTAACTGAAAGTCCCCAGATGTTTTGAAAGTTGCTGTTTATATTCTGTCCCACCTAGACTAGTATATCATTTATTGTCCTTCTGCTACCCTTCTGATTATATTCTGAGTGGTGTTAGATGTGACATTTTGAAATATGTTAAAACAGTAGCCCTGGATTCTTGATAATATCCTAGGCTCAGAAGTCTGCTAAGAAAAGTTGACCAACTAGCACACACAACTTATTTGTGATATGAAAGCCTTAAGGGGAATATAATTGTTTATTTTGTGTAGTAAAGATGTTACCTATGTTCTATGTCCAAAAAGTGGAAATGAATGTTAAAAGGATATGTAGCCATGTACCTTAAGTGCTGTTTGGTAAGCCATGAAGCAGTGTTAGAAAACCATGTTTTTTTAACCTTACTTATTTAAGGATTGTTGAAGCAAGTGAAGAATGGATTCTAACAAAAGCTTAACTGAAACTTTAGCAAACAGATACATTGATATTAAACAGGCTGTGAATTTGAATGTGAAACGGTAGGTTTGTATTTCTTAGCTGCCTGTAAATATACCCATATGGAATATTTCTTGACAAGCTTGAAAGCGGGACATTCTGTTCCAGTATATTTTTGATAAGTCCCATGTCATCAAAATGAGTATTGTAATTTCTGGGAGAATTAGGGGCCCATAGTTGTACTTAAAAGTTTTTGTAGGTGCAGATTCCGTGACAGGTATAACATTTGGATTCTAGGTAGACAGTACTAGTAAAACGAGAATAACTGCAGGTTGTAGTAAATGAGTGTTCTGGTATGAAATGCAAATTCCAGAAACATTCTATGTTTTTTCCCCAAAATCTGGCAGTCCACTTTCACAGATTTATATTTCCTCCTATAAAATTTGAAAACTAATGTGTTCATTAAGGAAAGGTTCATTTTAACCAGAAAATGAAAGGCTGATTTATAGTGAGAGGCACAGAAATGTGATAAATTTGATGCATTTATCAGTAGATAAGAAGCACACGAAACATGAAGCAGAAAGAATTCATAAAAGTAAAGAAGTGATTACATAGGATTATCTAATACTAACTGTTATGAAAAAGTGAGAGCAAGAAAACCAGATATTTTAGATGATTAAAAGAGGCAAAAAGTTGAATTAATTGCTAAAACAGTCAAGCCTGTCAATTACAGTATCCTTCATACTGAGAGAAAATTATAAAATAAAAGATTTACAAGCAGAATGTAAAGCAATGTGGAACAGAAATTCAGCGCCAGTAGTGCTGGGTACAACTGAGCTTAAAAATGTATAAATAAATACAATCTCTAACTATGTCACCAACCCCATGTGAAGTACAGAAGGAGGCAGCTCTGGGTTCACCACATATGTTGAACAGAACTCTGTTGTTAGACATTAAAGCCTGAAATATTACTGATTTTTCAGCAATTTGGTTATATCCTGACATAGGGATAGAGTCCAGTCCTAAGATAGAGAGTCCATTCCTGCTACACCATTAAAAACTCTAAACATCTGGAAGATTTAAACAGTGAGAAGTGCTACATCAAACAAAGGAAATTGGTAAGCAACAGTTCAGAATACGGGATCACTTATGAAATGGCTCCCAAAAACTGCAGAAAGAGGAAATAAAGGTAAATTTAGGCTCAATAATTCAAAACTAGAAGCAATTGCTTATCTTTTTATTGGCTTTGCTTTCATAGTATCTAATGGTTTATATAATGAAAGATATATGAAAAGGTCGATAAAGTTAAAACAGTACATTTATTACATTATATAAGAAACACTGGAAACAAAAACCGAAAAATGAAGTACTGTTTGCACAGTTTCATCAGTTATATCA
>NC_056744.1:1649335318-1649359805 GCF_019279795.1 Protopterus annectens | reverse complement strand
GTGGGGAGAGGGGAAAATGGGATAAGGACTGAGTGGATGAGGTGGAATGAGAATGTGTGAAAGAGGTAGAGGTGGTTGATCCTGGATTGGGATGGATGTCACCATGCAAAAGAAGTGTATCAAGGACGGTAAGAAAGAAGGAGAGAAGGTCTTCAGTACAGAGAGTTCTAGGTTTGATATAAGTGGAAAGAGATACATTAGGATAGATTTTGACCATAAAGAGGTTGGAGGGGTGAGCAGGGAATAGGTAGTGGGAGATGAGAGGTGTTTGAGGGTTGCTGTGTCAGTAATGATTGTAAGGGAGAGTAGGTGCAGGTGTTAGGTAATGAAGTGATGTGTGGTATGAGGTAGGCAGGGCTAGTAGGAGGAGAAGGGGGACAGTGAGATAATGAGGGGACATCTTGGGGAAATTGTAAGGTGACAGTTAGTGAATAACAGTAGAGGTGTGATGTTATGTTGGATTGAGAAGATGAGAAGTAGGAGGTTTATTATGCAAGGAAATAAGGTAGACTGTGCAGGGAAATAAGGTACATTGGCAGAGGTAGAGTGCAGGAGGTGGTGTAGTGTAGAGTGAGAGGGAGAGTTGCTGATTGGAGGGAATGTGAAATTGGGTGGGTAAGTGGATTGGTTGGTGTGAGGTGTGGGAGGAGTGTAGAGACTATAAACCTAATGAATGTGGGGGTGGGTGGGAATGGGGTTAGGGTAGGTGAATGCAGCGGGGGAAAAGCCTGTACTAGAATCGCACCTTAGAAAAACAATCAGTATATATAGGTAAGTGGTTCAGTGAAAAAAAGTGGCTTGGTGAAAGGAAACAGCCTAACAGGTTATTATTTTGTATTATTATTTTGTGACCTTTGTTGGTGTAAAAATTGTCACAAATTTACTAGATTAGGGGCCAGGCAATAACAAAATTCCGCATAGATAGACTACTAGAGTAAAAATAAAAAGCAAAAAATAAAGGGGGGATTTACAGGATCCCAAAGTAGTACCAGTGATGTGCAGCTAGTGTACCGGTTTCAGATATTTCAGCAATAATTGTCGGATATTAAAGGGAACAGTAATGACATACAGTACATTTCTTCTTGTGTTCTTCAAATGTAGAAATTATTCTTTTTTGCAAAGGGACAAAACCCTGCACACCACATGGATGGTTTCACTCCCTCACTGCTTTAGTTAAATTTAGCAACAGAAATCAGGAAGGTGTTCAATGGAGAAGCATGCTCAATAAGTTGCAACCTTGTCTGATGCACACTTGGACAGGGATAGTTTAGCCCTTTTCAAGATCAGTTATACTTTATTTGATGGTCATGTAACATTACAGTTATATTAGGTTGGGACTGAGGGGAACAAATCACCAGGTTGCATGGGAGATTATTATCCTCCACAAGAAATATCATTAAAAATCTGCATTTGAGAATTTGCTTTTGCAGTTAAGAAAAGTTTTTTTTTATTCATACTCCCAGTATAGAAATGGTTGTATCCAGCACAAGGTGACTTAGGCAACTGCCTATGGTCCCAGTGTTGCCTGGCGAGTCCTGGTCCATCCATAAAACATTCCTCGCTTAAAAAAATCACCACATTGAGCAGCTTCTCTGAAAAAGAAACGCTCTCATTGTCTCAGATTTTGAGTCAGTGAACTGCTTCTCAGTGAAGAAACACCTTTCCCATTGGCTCAGATGTTGAGCCAATGAGCTGTTTCTTAGAAAAGAAGTACCTCCCTCATTGACACAAGAAACCTCTGAGACTTCAAATTGGAAGTATGGTCTGTTTTTGCTTCTGCAGTAGCAGTGTTTTCTTTATTAAATGGTCGGTGTTTTTTGCAGAACAGGGGGATGCAGCAGTGTTTATTTTTCAAAAGGTCATCACTATGGTTAAACACTGTTGTTACATTTGAATATGGTGCAAGTAGGAAACATTTGTTTTACCTAAATCTGCAGCGCAACAGGGATAAATGTGTGTGTTTAAAATGCCTCTCATTGAGAAAGAGATTTTGACAGAGTTAAGCCCTGTACTTTGAGTCTATGTCCAATTTTGCAAAACCTCTCTGCTTTTATCTCATATTTATACCCTATGACTGAGCAAATCAGTCAACCATACATTGCTTTGGGGCACCTGGAAATTTTGTCTGGATGCCAGCCAGATATGGTGTTACAGGAAGAAGACTGATTGCAGTAAACTGGTGCATCATCATTTGAACCATGTTCCTTAGATGTGAGCCTTGCTTTCCTTGTTGTGTTGAATGCTGATGGTGTGTTTATTATTTAGCTGTCAATAAATTGGGTGAAATTAAGTCTTTTTATGTATGAATACATTTTTAATTTAGCTTGTTTTTGCAGGCACACAGGTATGAAATGCCATGTGTTTTTGGCTACAAAAGTGTGTGTAGCACTTAGAGCAGATGAGTAAGCCCATGACCTGTTAAAGTGCTGCTTCCTCTAGTACTGGGTTTGATTCCCTCAGTTTTCATTTCTGTTCTTTCTGACTCTAACCAAGTAACTTCACCACAAAGTAATCTTGGGCTGCTCCTGAAAAGGGTACTTGTGCCATGTCCAATAGACTGTCAAAAGCTGTTGGTTGAATCCCTGCACCCTTCACATAGCCAGTAATTAGTACTTCACTATATGCTATCCAAGTATGAATACCTGCACATATTTTCTAGTTAAATGGGTTGCACAGATACATTTTCAGTAAACATGAGTCTTAAGGGAAGATGAATTTACTGTTTCTCATGCTATCTGTTTTCTATGTGAGAGTGTTTTGCTTTGCTTAGAAAATGTCTGTTTTTTTCTGTAAAATTTGGAATACATTTTTAAATGAAATCCAAACCTCTGTAATAATTATAAAAGTAAAGAAGAAAATAGTATGTAAACTGACAGGTTTGAATAGCGTTTAGGGTAACTGGGGAGAGCTGCCAAGTAATGGGATATTGGTATGGCTGGCTGGGGCCTGATTTATTACCATACACAGGGCCCCGTTTATCCAAAATATGCTCTGTAGGTTCTGGAGAGGTATGCCACATCAGTATGGTATTATCATAGGTGTTTACTAGGCTAACAACCATAAGGGCTTTTTTAAGCCCTGCCATGCATCCCAAATATCTGACAAGGTCTATTACCTTTGATAAGTGTATGCAGGGGCTTGGGAGATTAAACATTTACAAGAAGTGGCCTGGGAGATGAACTATTTACAGGCTGGCTGTACCCATTACAGACATAGGTGCCAAACCAGGGCTGGATTTCCTGTTCTCCATCCAGTTATCCAAGTTACACTTGAATTGGGTTAGAGAGGAGCTCTGCTTCACATGGATGGGGAGCCTGTTCCAGAGAGTGAGTAGTCTCTGGGATACATACTTGTCTCTCCAGCAGGTTGTATTTATATCACAGACAAGGTTTAAGTCTTTAGAATGGGTAATTCTGTGGCTATTTGTTTTGTAGATATGCAGGAGGTCCACCAGAGTGGGGTCTCACAATGCCCTGTAAGCAAGGCATAAATCTTCCCTCAACAGCCTATAGGAGAAAGAATACAGTGATAGAGCCTTGAGGAGATCTGCATTGTATGTTATTTATGCCATGTATTCTTTTAATGAGGAACCTCTGTAGATGTTCCAGTTGTTGGATGTGCCTGGTTAGGTACATACCAAATGGGGCATTGTGCACAATGATAGGTCTGATGAATGCCAAATAAAGTGGAACGATGACTTCCTTAAACCTAGATGCCTGCCATTCAGACAGGTCAGACTTGTTCTGAGTGATGTCAGAGTGGATAACTATTTATTGTCTTTAATAGTTTTGCTTTATTCATTCCTTAAAAAATGAATGAATTCATTCATTAATAGGTCTGGATCATGTAATATAGTTTAAAGATGTTGCATTTTTGTAGTCTAAATATGTTGCAATTTAATAATATCTTTTTGCAGTACCTTCTTTACAGATTCCAGCAACTTCAAAGGGATTGACGTTTGTCAATCAATATAGTCTGCATTGTTTAGAGAGACAATCAGAACAGTCTGACCCTCAGTATCAATTATGTAATCATTGTTGCATATTACTGTGATGTAGTCTTCTCTACAAGGCAGGATTGTAAAGCATTTCTGCATTTAGATAAAAACTTTTACTGTGGTGGTTAGTGCAGAGGAGTAATGCTTTTTCATGTTAATGTTTACTGTGACAAAGGTTCAGGATTTGAATCGTTTCTCCTTCATTTACCTACTGTATGACCTTGAGCAAGTCACTTAACCAGATGGTGCTTTGGAGCAACTGTGAATTTGAATGCAGTACATTTTTTACAGGCACACAGGTGTGTGAAATGCACTGTGTTGGGGTACAATAGTCTGTCTGTCTGTCTGATAATTAGTTCAGATGATTAAGGCTATGAGCTATCAATAAGCTGCCTCTGTAGTGGAGGGTTTGATTCTTCCAGCCTTTGTTTGTCTACTGTGTGATTTTGAGTCACTTCACCAGACAGTACTCCTGGGATGTACCTGAAAAGGGACACTTGCATCCAGTGTGCTGTTCCATGTTGTTAGCAAATGTACTACACATTTGTCTTTTGAATTCCTGTACATAACCAGTAGTTAGTTTATTTGACTATGAATCTCATCATGTAACATCTCTTGAAGTCTAATGGGTTGCTAGGTACATTTTCAATAAATGTGAGTTTCAGGGGAAGAGAAGTTTACTGTTACTCATGCTAAGTCTGTTTTCAATGTGAGACTGTTTTATTTTCCTAAGCAAATGTCTGTCAGTGTTTATGCTGAAAATATGAAAGAAAAGTTTTAAATTAAAATCTGTGATTATTGTAAAAGTAAAAACAGACAATAGTGTATATACTTACATGTTTTAACACTTCTTGTAATTGGGAAGAAACCGCCAAGTAATGGGTACTGGTATGGCTGCTGACAGAGGGCAATCTATTACCACTGCCTAGGTCACCATTTATTTGACCATGACCCAGCTCTGCTATAGAACCATAAAAGTCAATGTATTTGAAGGTGATATATTCCCCAGTCTGAAGGACATATGGGCATATTCAATATTGATTGTATGTTCATACATCTGCATTAGAGGGATAACATCAAAATGTCATTGTTATATCCAAACACAGTGAGAATTTGTAACCACTAAAAAAAACAAACAAACTAATGTGTCATGTGATAAAATAGTTATAAGGAGTATTCAATAAACAATGTGTGAAAAATAAATTAAATATGAACTTAACCCAGACTATAAAATACGAGATGCAAGAACACCACAATCACTATAACAACACATTATAAATTAGCTTCTCAAAGTTTTAACATGCTAGAAATAGGGATACCTTCATTCAAGCCTGGAAACAATCTGGCATTTAACATTACTTGCCTAACAAGCTCCTGATATTCCAACTTGTTCTACAAGCTGCTGTCCCAAAATCTCTATATGCCATTTCTTACCTCAAAAATATATATTTTTAACTTTATACAATGCAGATAGTATTTCAAAAGAGCATTCTTTTTATCATGCTTTAAAATGCTGCAGTTATATTAGTAAATGCATTGCTGAATATGTTTTTTACTCTTTGCAATGTGCAATTGAGATGTCCCAAACACGAGAAAGCTTGTGGTAATATTGAGACAGCTGTGTTTGGACAGTTATGTAATGAATTGACAGGACATACACCCACCACATTTTTTCATTCAACAATTTTTGATAGTATTTAATAACATTTGATAACTGGGACTCCTTTGCAAAATGTTCTTCATGTTGCTAACCATTAACACAAACCTTGGTTCAGTGTCCAATTTGTTAATACATACATACATACATTATTTATTTATTTATTTGTTTGTTTATTTGTTTATTTCAGTTAGATAACTGTGTACATGAGCTGGTCTACAAACCCTTTTCAATCATGGCCTAGGAGCAATACATAAGTAAATCAACAAATAATTAGAAGGAGCTATGCTGGGACATTATTAAGTACATTAAAATTTCAAAAAGCAGTGCATCATTATTATGTCAAAATACTAGTACTTTAATACAATTGGTGAACACTAAAGGATTTCTTAAAACTGCGGTCTTTTAAATTGGCTCAAGAAAAAAGTGCACTCATTTTTTTTGTATAAATGGTCTATAACAACAACTTCAACAATTTTAGAGACTGGTCAGATTTTACTCCACTGGGAAGGTTATTCCACGTGGCTGGACCCATATTTAAGAAGTCTCTTTCATCAACTGCATTGTTGAATCTTGGTCTCAAGAGTGTTAAACGTTCATCCTGTGAGTTTCTTAGGGAATAAGTGACAGTTTTAGTTAGAAGTAATCTTTTTAGTAGAGGTCAGTAATCAACCTTGTGGATCTTAATGTAACTTGGAGATATGTAGCTTGTTGAGTTACTGGGAGCCAGTCCACCTGTTTCAGTAGATTGCAGTGATACCTATACCTATCTGCTAGTAGAGCAAATTTGAATATTTTATTTTCAGTAGTTTGTAGTTTTTTGGTACTTTGGGCTGAGTACAGTAAGGGCAAAGTTCTTTATTATTTATAGCTAACATTCTAATTCTTGCTCTTAATATATCTAATAATCTTCGTGTAATTTGAATGGTTTCAAAAATGATATTGCTAAGTTTATGTGAAATGTTAATGTATGATTTGAAATTTTTTTAAACCAAGAATAGGTATATTTAAAGCAGAATTTTACCTGGAATGTCTATGATCTCTTACATCATCCACAACTTCTTCATTTAAAAGATTGACCCTTTTTAATGGTATTTGCTGTAATATCATTACTTCTCTTAAAATAATTGTGTAATGATAGACTCACCTTCTGTCCCGTGACCAGATTTTTTTTTCAAATTATACAATTACTAGTTTAATACAAATATCTGATAAAAAAGTTGTTTTCTAATAGAATCACCCGTAGAGACAATAATTCCAATGATTCCAGTGGTATACGGAATAAAAAACGAATCTTTATTCACACAACGGCTCTTGTACAGAAGTTGAAATACAAAGATTAAGACAAGCGCTTTCGCCTGGACTATTCCAGGCTTTATCAAGTCGAAATAAAATACAAATAAAAAAACAGCCTTTTAAATAGCATTTGCTAATTGATCACATGCTCCTATTTTTCTTTGATAAAAGATTAGTAGCACCTGTTATAGGTGAAGTAAGGCTGCATGGGTGAAAAAGGTATTTTAAAAAACTTTGACAATAATAGTAAAACATGACAAAAACAACTATGCGTTCAAAAATTATTATGTGTGTACCATGACTTTGCCTCATATTTAGTATAGTAATCATAAAAAATATTAAAAAAATTAAAAAAATAAAGATGAAAAATATTAAAGAAGGGGGGATAAGTTTGCATCAAGTTTGTTCTATTACAAGTGTTGGACATGTAGGCAATATAACTGTAGTCTATGAGTAAGATTTCTAACTGTATAGGGGAAGTTTGTTTAGTTACAACCTGGCTCTTCTAAGCTTGAGTACTGGGCCTATGCTCAGCATGTCATTGAGTCCCGGAGCTTTTCCAGCATCAAGCCTAAGCTGCCAGATTAACTCCCTATATTCCAAGGTAGATTCCCAATCCCCTCCTCTAATGTTGGGGTTTATCTGTTCAAGTACCATAAAAACAAGCTTATAATTAGGGCATTCAAGTGAATGCTTAAAAAATGCATTGCTTTCCTTCATTTTCCCTATCTCGTAAGTGTGTTCATATACTCTCTTTCTGAGCTCCCTTTCGGTTTTTCCTATATAGAAGCCACCACAGGTGGTACAGTAACCAATGTAAACCACCCCTTTTGTGTTGCAAGTAAAGTGTCCATGGGGTTTTAAATTAGTTTGACGTGCTTTCAAATAAATGTGGTGATTGTTAACCATGAAAGAACATTGTTTACAAGCACCACATTTGTAAGTGCCGTTCTTTTGTCGTGTTGTCGTGTAAACTGTGTTGGATCTTTTCTCAAATATCTCTTTTAAGTTACGTCCCCTTTTCCTAACAAATGTCGGTTTCTTGGGGATAATATGCTTGAACTCTTCATTGGTTTCTAAAACAAACCAGAACTTGGAAACAGTATTTTCTATTTCTTTGGAATTCTCAGAAAAAGTGTAAATGAAATTACCAACATTTTCAACTGTGTGCAGACTTGGTACTCTGGAACTAGGGATGCTGGTTTGCTTATCCCCCAATAATGGTGTATATAATGAATCCCTTTTGGTTAGAATCTCATTAATGAGATTCTTAACTAAGTCATTTGGATAACCCCTTTCAGTAAACATCACACTTAAATTGCTTACTTCATCAATAAAGTCGGTCAGCCTACTGCTCATACGGGAAGCTCTAATGAGTTGCCCCTTCAGTATTCCTTTCTTTTGGTGGAAAGGGTGCTGACTGTTGTAATGTCATAGGGAGTTCAAGAAAGAGGGTTTCCTATAGACCTTGGAATGCAACTCTAATGACTGGGGATCCCTGAAAATTGTTACGTCCAAATAGTGAAGTTCGTTCTCACTAATCTCATGTGTAAAAGTTAGGAAATCAGTGGTTGAATTAATATATTGCAAAAAAGTCAAAAGTCGTTCCCTGGTGCCATCCCAAATAATGCAGATATCATCCAGGTATCTGCAATAAAAAGTAATATATTGAGTCCAGGCAGATTGAAAAATGTGTGCTTGCTCCCATCTATGTAATACTGCATTCGCATAGACAGTGGCGCAGGAGGCACCCATGGCAACCCCTTTTAATTGCTTGAACAGTTCGCCGTTAAAGAACACGTAGCTATTGTCCAAAACAGTGTTCAACATTTCAGTTGTTAAATTTATAAAGTTGCTACTCAACCTGGTTTCATTTTTGAGAAAGTCGGTGAACCACTCGACACCTGTGGTATGGGGAATACTAGGGAATAAATCCTTGATGTCCACAGTAACCATCAGGGAAGATGTGTGACATTTTTCTTTTGGAAAATTCTTGAGAAATTCCCAGGAATCCTTAACTACATGGGTCATGGCCGGGGTATATTGTTTCGTAATATAATCAATAAATTTAGCTATGGGTTCCGTTACCCCACCTGCGCCAGAAACAATAGGTCTAAATAAGAGGGGATCATTGCCCTTATGGGTTTTGGGGATTCCAAAAATAATAGGAACCCTGGGTTTGTTGACTACCAAAAAGTTGTAGAGTTTCTCATTGATAGCCCCTTGTAAAAGATGGTCATAAAGTGTGTATTTTATCTTGGCTAAGGCAATATTATACTCATTATGGGATGTCAAACAGTACTGGTTTTCATCATGTAGCATATTATGCATGCTTTCCTCATAGTTATGGTCGTACATGAGTACGACCCCACCCCCCTTATCTGGCTTCATTACCCTAATATGTTCCTTAGATAACATAGAGATGTAATCAAGTTCTTGCGTGCTTGTGTTGGATTGTTGCACCACTGTGGAATAAAGGAACTTATTTCGTAATTCTTGCTCAACTAGTTCTTCATATAACTTAAGGGGTTGTGCCATGGGAGGGTTGAAAGTACTTTTTCTATTAAGCCCTGTGGAAACATATGCTTTGTCTTTAAAAAAGTGTTTCAAATTCAATCCCCTGGTAAACAGTTTAAGGTCCACCAGTAGACATGCTAAGTTCACCCTACTAGAGGGCACAAAGTGAAAACCCTTTGTGAAGATTTTAAAAGCTGTTTCATCTATTAAAGCTTCGGTGTAATTATATATGCTAAAATTATTCATTCTGAAAACCTTACAGTTGCTTTTCTCAATTACTGTGATGCTATTATCACTTGCAATATAGTTGGACAATGTGGCAGGATTAACCACTACAGATATTTTAGGAGACAAATCAGTGTGTTTATCTGGTGTTATTTGTTGTTCCACCTCAGCCCCGTTCTCTGTGGTTTGTAACCCCACCCCCCGGTTCTGCCCGGGGGATAGTGAAAATCCTGGTTGCGTTCCCTTTTATCCTTCTCAGCCAAACGCTCACTCCTACGAGGAGCTTCATTATAATTACGCTGGAAAACTTCATCTGCCCCATTGTCCACTGTGCTATTAAATCTAACCGTACTTGCTGATTTGTTATAACAGGGGTATGCTAATACCTCCCTGTACTCATGCATGTCCCTTTCAAGTTTCCTAATCTTCCTGGTCATAATTTTTGAACAAAACTGGTCTACCTCATCGAAGACCTTGTCATAGTCATACTTAACCATGCCAAAATCATTGTCTGAGGTGACTGTGTGATGCAAACTATTTAATTCATCGGTAAATGCCCTCGCCTTGTTCTCATATTCTTCTATCATTACTTTAATAACTTCCATACCTGCTTTATCAAATATGTCGCATAGTTGTTTATAATGTGCAGTGCCTTGTTTCACAAAATTGGGAAATTTAAAAAAACGTAGCCCTTTTGGGATGCATTTGACCCTGACACATTCTCGTAGATAATCTATTTCACATTGATTACTTTTCAAAGCGTACAATTTACTTTTAAATGCATCAAAGTCTGATTCGATGGAGACAGAGCCAGTATGGTTTACAGTACCTTTGTTAAAATTGAAAGATTGATTCGCCCAATTGGCAAAATCAAAATCTTTTGTTTTGTCCCTAGTTCTTTTCAGGCGTGCCCCATTGTTGTTACGGTTATTGGAAATCTTTCCGTTCTCCTGGGTCACTTGGTTCCCATTCAGTACTTCCGAGGAAACCCTCCTGCGGTCTGCATCCACATTGGCAGATTGCTGGGTTGATTGGGTGCCTACAATGTCGGAATAAGATGCTTTGGAAATATCCTTTTGCTGTGATTTAAGCAGACCTTTCAGCTCGGCTAACATACCGAGCACTTGGTTAAATTCCGCCCGCGTGACGGGAAGTTCCTGTTCTCTATCCTGTAGCAGACATGGTGTAACCGCTGGATTGAACGCCTCTACGTCGGTGGTCATGGCTAAAAAGCACCAACAAGTAAACCACGAAGTAAAAAAGAGAGCAACTGAAGAACAAAGTCCCAGATCACCCTTAGAGACAATAATTCCAATGATTCCAGTGGTATACGGAATAAAAAATGAATCTTTATTCACACAACGGCTCTTGTACAGAAGTTGAAATACAAAGATTAAGACAAGCGCTTTCGCCTGGACTATTCCAGGCTTTATCAAGTCGAAATAAAATACAAATAAAAAAACAGCCTTTTAAATAGCATTTGCTAATTGATCACATGCTCCTATTTTTCTTTGATAAAAGATTAGTAGCACCTGTTATAGGTGAAGTAAGGCTGCATGGGTGAAAAATGTATTTTAAAAAACTTTGACAATAATAGTAAAACATGACAAAAACAACTATGCGTTCAAATATTATTATGTGTGTACCATGACTTTGCCCCATATTTAGTATAGTAATCATAAAAAATATTAAAAAAAATTAAAAAAATAAAGATGAAAAATATTAAAGAAGGGGGGATAAGTTTGCATCAAGTTTGTTCTATTACAAGTGTTGGACATGTAGGCAATATAACTGTAGTCTATGAGTAAGATTTCTAACTGTATAGGGGAAGTTTGTTTAGTTACAACCTGGCTCTTCTAAGCTTGAGTACTGGGCCTATGCTCAGCATGTCATTGAGTCCCGGAGCTTTTCCAGCATCAAGCCTAAGCTGCCAGATTAACTCCCTATATTCCAAGGTAGATTCCCAATCCCCTCCTCTAATGTTGGGGTTTATCTGTTCAAGTACCATAAAAACAAGCTTATAATTAGGGCATTCAAGTGAATGCTTAAAAATGCATTGCTTTCCTTCATTTTCCCTATCTCGTAAGTGTGTTCATATACTCTCTTTCTGAGCTCCCTTTCGGTTTTTCCTATATAGAAGCCACCACAGGTGGTACAGTAACCAATGTAAACCACCCCTTTTGTGTTGCAAGTAAAGTGTCCATGGGGTTTTAAATTAGTTTGACGTGCTTTCAAATAAATGTGGTGATTGTTAATCATGAAAGAACATTGTTTACAAGCACCACATTTGTAAGTGCCGTTCTTTTGTCGTGTTGTCGTGTAAACTGTGTTGGATCTTTTCTCAAATATCTCTTTTAAGTTACGTCCCCTTTTCCTAACAAATGTCGGTTTCTTGGGTATAATATGCTTGAACTCTTCATTGGTTTCTAAAACAAACCAGAACTTGGAAACAGTATTTTCTATTTCTTTGGAATTCTCAGAAAAAGTGTAAATGAAATTACCAACATTTTCAACTATGTGCAGACTTGGTACTCTGGAACTAGGGATGCTGGTCCAACACAGTTTACACGACAACACGACAAAAGAACGGCACTTACAAATGTGGTGCTTGTAAACAATGTTCTTTCATGATTAACAATCACCACATTTATTTGAAAGCACGTCAAACTAATTTAAAACCCCATGGACACTTTACTTGCAACACAAAAGGGGTGGTTTACATTGGTTACTGTACCACTTGTGGTGGCTTCTATATAGGAAAAACCGAAAGGGAGCTCAGAAAGAGAGTATATGAACACACTTACGAGATAGGGAAAATGAAGGAAAGCAATGCATTTTTTAAGCATTCACTTGAATGCCCTAATTATGCTTGTTTTTATGGTACTTGAACAGATAAACCCCAACATTAGAGGAGGGGATTGGGAATCTACCTTGGAATATAGGGAGTTAATCTGGCAGCTTAGGCTTGATGCTGGAAAAGCTCCGGGACTCAATGACATGCTGAGCATAGGCCCAGTACTCAAGCTTAGAAGAGCCAGGTTGTAACTAAACAAACTTCCCCTATACAGTTAGAAATCTTACTCATAGACTACAGTTATATTGCCTACATGTCCAACACCTGTAATAGAACAAACTTGATGCAAACTTATCCCCCCTTCTTTAATATATTTTTCATCTTTATTTTTTTAATATTTTTTTAATAATTTTTAATATTGTTTATGATTACTATACTAAATATGAGGCAAAGTCATGGTACACACATAATAATTTTTGAACGCATAGTTGTTTTTGTCATGTTTCACTATTATTGTCAAAGTTTTTAAAATACATTTTTTACCCATGCAGCCTTACTTCACCTATAACAGGTGTTACTAATCTTTTATCAAAGAAAAATAGGAGCATGTGATCAATTAGCAAATGCTATTTAAAAGGCTGTTTTTTTATTTGTATTGTATTTCGACTTGATAAAGCCTGGAATAGTCCAGGCGAAAGCGCTTGTCCTAATCTTTGTGTTTCAACTTCTGTACAAGAGCCGTTGTGTGAATAAAGATTCGTTTTTTATTCCGTATACCACTGGAATTATTGGAATTATTGTCTCTACGGGTGATCTGGGACTTTGTTCTTCAGTTGCTCTCTTTTTTACTTCGTGGTTTACTTGTTGGTGCTTTTTAGCCATGACCACCGACGTAGAGGCGTTCAATCCAGCGGTTACACCATGCCTGCTACAGGATAGAGAACAGGAACTTCCCGTCACGCGGGCGGAATTTAACCAAGTGCTCAGTATGTTAGCCGAGCTGAAAGGTCTGCTTAAATCACAGCAAAAGGATATTTCCAAAGCATCTTATTCCGACATTGTAAGCACCCAATCAACCCAGCAATCTGCCAATGTGGATGCAGACCGCAGGAGGGTTTCTTCGGAAGTACTGAATGGGAACCAAGTGACCCAGGAGAACGGAAAGATTTCCAATAACCGTAACAACAATGGGGCACGCCTGAAAAGAACTAGGGACAAAACAAAAGACTTTGATTTTGCCAATTGGGCGAATCAATCTTTCAATTTTAACAAAGGTACTGTAAACCATACTGGCTCTGTCTCTATCGAATCAGACTTTGATGCATTTAAAAGTAAATTGTACGCTTTGAAAAGTAATCAATGTGAAATAGATTATCTACGAGAATGTGTCAGGGTCAAACGCATCCCAAAAGGGCTACGTTTTTTTAAATTTCCCAATTTTGTGAAACAAGGCACTGCACATTACAAACAACTATGCGACATATTTGATAAAGCAGGTTTGGAAGTTATTAAAGTAATGATAGAAGAATATGAGAATAAGGCGAGGGCATTTACTGATGAATTAAATAGTTTGCATCACACAGTCACCTCAGACAATGATTTTGGCATGGTTAAGTATGACTATGACAAGGTCTTCGACGAGGTAGACCAGTTTTGTTCAAAAATTATGACCAGGAAGATTAGGAAACTTGAAAGGGACATGCATGAGTACAGGGAGGAATTACCATACCCCTGTTATAACAAATCAGCAAGTACGGTTAGATTTAATAGCACAGTGGACAATGGGGCAGATGAAGTTTTCCAGCGTAATTACAATGAAGCTCCTCGTAGGAGTGAGTGTTTGGCTCAGAAGGATAAAAGGGAACGCAACCAGGATTTTCACTATCCCCTGGGCAGAACCGGGGGGTGGGGTTACAAACCACAGAGAACGGGGCTGAGGTGGAACAACAAATAACACCAGATAAACATACTGATTTGTCTCCTAAAATATCTGTAGTGTTTAATCCTGCCACATTGTCCAACTATATTGCAAGTGATAATAGCATCACAGTAACTGAGAAAAGCAACTGTAAGGTTTTCAGAATGAATAATTTTAGCATATATAATTACACCGAAGCTTTAATAGATGAAACAGCTTTTAAAATCTTCACAAAGGGTTTTCACTTTGTGCCCTCTAGTAGGGTGAACTTAGCATGTCTACTGGTGGACCTTAAACTGTTTACCAGGGGATTGAATTTGAAACACTTTTTTAAAGACAAAGCATATGTTTCCACAGGGCTTAATAGAAAAAGTACTTTTAACCCTCCCATGGCACAACCCCTTAAGTTATATGAAGAACTAGTTGAGCAAGAATTGCGAAATAAGTTCCTTTATTCCACAGTGGTGCAACAATCCAACACACGCACGCAAGAACTTGATTACATCTCTATGTTATCCAAGGAACATATTAGGGTAATGAAGCCAGATAAGGTGGGTCGCATCATGTACGACCATAACTATGAGGAAAGCATGCATAATATGCTACATGATGAAAACCAGTACTGTTTGACATCCCATAATGAGTATAATATTGCCTTAGCCAAGATAAAATACACACTTTATGACCATCTTTTACAAGGGGCTATCAATGAGAAACTCTACAACTTTTTGGTAGTCAACAAACCCAGGGTTCCTATTATTTTTGGAATCCCCAAAACCCATAAGGGCACTGATCCCCTCTTATTTACTCCTATTGTTTCTGGCGCAGGTGGGGTAACGGAACCCATAGCTAAATTTATTGATTATATTACGAAACAATATACCCCGGCCATGACCCATGTAGTTAAGGATTCCTGGGAATTTCTCAAGAATTTTCCAAAAGAAAAATGTCACACATCTTCCCTGATGGTTACTGTGGACATCAAGGATTTATTCCCTAGTATTCCCCATACCACAGGTGTCGAGTGGTTCACCGACTTTCTCAAAAATGAAACCAGGTTGAGTAGCAACTTTATAAATTTAACAACTGAAATGTTGAACACTGTTTTGGACAATAGCTACATGTTCTTTAACGGCGAACTGTTCAAGCAATTAAAAGGGGTTGCCATGGGCGCCTCCTGCGCCACTGTCTATGCGAATGCAGTATTACATAGATGGGAGCAAGCACACATTTTTCATTCTGCCTGGACTCAATATATTACTTTTTATTGCAGATACCTGGATGATATCTGCATTATTTGGGATGGCACCAGGGAACAACTTTTGACTTTTTTGCAATATATTAATTCAACCACTGATTTCCTAACTTTTACACATGAGATTAGTGAGAACGAACTTCACTATTTGGACGTAACAATTTTCAGGGATCCCCAGTCATTAGAGTTGCATTTCAAGGTCTATAGGAAACTCTCTTTCTCGAACTCCCTGTTACATTACAACAGTCAGCACCCTTTCCACCAAAAGAAAGGAATACTGAAGGGGCAACTCATTAGAGCTTCCCGTATGAGCAGTAGGCTGACCGACTTTATTGATGAAGCAAGTAATTTAAGTGTGATGTTTACTGAAAGAGGTTATCCAAATGACTTAGTTAAGAATCTCATTAATGAGATTCTAACCAAAAGGGATTCATTATATACACCATTATTGGGGGACAAGCAAACCAGCATCCCTAGTTCCAGAGTACCAAGTCTGCACATAGTTGAAAATGTTGGTAATTTCATTTACACTTTTTCTGAGAATTCCAAAGAAATAGAAAATACTGTTTCCAAGTTCTGGTTTGTTTTAGAAACCAATGAAGAGTTCAAGCATATTATACCCAAGAAACCGACATTTGTTAGGAAAAGGGGACGTAACTTAAAAGAGATATTTGAGAAAAGATCCAACACAGTTTACACGACAACACGACAAAAGAACGGCACTTACAAATGTGGTGCTTGTAAACAATGTTCTTTCATGATTAACAATCACCACATTTATTTGAAAGCACGTCAAACTAATTTAAAACCCCATGGACACTTTACTTGCAACACAAAAGGGGTGGTTTACATTGGTTACTGTACCACCTGTGGTGGCTTCTATATAGGAAAAACCGAAAGGGAGCTCAGAAAGAGAGTATATGAACACACTTACGAGATAGGGAAAATGAAGGAAAGCAATGCATTTTAAGCATTCACTTGAATGCCCTAATTATAAGCTTGTTTTATGGTACTTGAACAGATAAACCCCAACATTAGAGGAGGGATTGGGAATCTACCTTGGAATATAGGAGTTAATCTGGCAGCTTAGGCTTGATGCTGGAAAAGCTCCGGGACTCAATGACATGCTGAGCATAGGCCCAGTACTCAAGCTTAGAAGAGCCAGGTTGTAACTAAACAAACTTCCCCTATACAGTTAGAAATCTTACTCATAGACTACAGTTATATTGCCTACATGTCAAACACTTGTAATAGAACAAACTTGATGCAAACTTATCCCCCCTTCTTTAATATTTTTCATCTTTATTTTTTTAATTTTTTAAATATTTTTTATGATTACTATACTAAATATGAGGCAAAGTCATGGTACACACATAATAATTTTTGAACGCATAGTTGTTTTTGTCATGTTTTACTATTATTGTCAAAAGTTTTTTAAAATACATTTTTCACCCATGCAGCCTTACTTCACCTATAACAGGTGCTACTAATCTTTTATCAAAGAAAAATAGGAGCATGTGATCAATTAGCAAATGCTATTTAAAAGGCTGTTTTTTTATTTGTATTTTATTTCGACTTGATAAAGCCTGGAATAGTCCAGGCGAAAGCGCTTGTCTTAATCTTTGTATTTCAACTTCTGTACAAGAGCCGTTGTGTGAATAAAGATTCGTTTTTTATTCCGTATACCACTGGAATCATTGGAATTATTGTCTCTATGGATGATCTGGGACTTTGTTCTTCAGTTGCTCTCTTTTTTACTTCGTTGTTTTCTAATAGACAGTAGAACCAAATCAAGTGGAGTCTCATTCTTTAAAACTCATGACATCCAAATAATTGTCTGACATGGTATACGTACAAGTAAATCTTTAAAAAAATCTGTTGTCCCTTCCAAATAATAAAAAAAATCATCAATTCAATTTCTCCACTGGTCTGGAGAATAAATATATCATCCAGGTATCTCAGATACAGTTTTAATTTGTTGTTAAAATGAAATGGAAATATAAAAGATAAAGATAAAATTTCAATTGCTATCCACAGCCGCTCCTATGTATAAGATTAAAGGGAATAGAAACATTTTAATTGCTTGTATCTTACTATCAATATCCGTATAACAAAGCCTCTAGTTTCTCAATTTTTGTATTATCTTCTGTTTAGTCTGTTCTCACATATCCTTAGCTGTTGCAACAGAGTAGTTTCTTATCCATACTTCTAAATACTTCATTTTATCATGTTTCATAAATATGGATATTGTTGGACCAATTCATGTGTGGGGTACATAATTTACCGCTATTGCCTTTTGTTTTAGCTTCATTAATTTTGTATTCCGAAAAGATTTGAAACTGTCTTAAAATGTTTCACAAAACTGTAATGTCAATTTCTGGTTTTGTCACGATAATATTATCTGCAAATAGAGCCAACTTTTCTTGACTGCCATACCAATTATACCCATGAATTTCTAAGTCCCTTATTTTTTTTGTCAGTGGTTCTAAATATAATGCAAACAATAAAGGGGAAAGAGGACACCCCTACCTGGTTCCTCTATTCAATCAGAAATTATCAGAGAGGACCCCATCTACTTTAATTTTCACCTCCAATCTCTCATATATACTCCTAATCAACCTTATAATTGTATCAGGGAAAGCAAATGCTTCCACTGCCCAGCTCATGAAGTCCCAGTTTACTCTTTCAAATGTTTTCTCTGTATCAAGACCCACCAATGAAAATGGTATTTTCTTACATTCTGCTTCTGTCTGGGTCATCAGTGTTCTGTTAATGTTGTCAAATATTTGCCTCCCCTCCGCAAAACCAAACTGATCCATATCTATCAATTTTGGTATCCCTTTTGCCATTCTTTTAGCAATTATAGACATAAACACTTTATAATCATGTTTTAGTATTGAAATGGACCTGTATGAAGCTAGATCCAATGGATCTTTAAACAAAACATTCCAGATCTTTATCAGTTTTTCCCCTCCTAGCTTCCAAACTTCCACAGGAATACCATCTATTTCTGGGGACTTTCCTGTAGATTGGTTATACATAACTATTTTTATCTCATCTCCTCCTATTCTGTTAGTAACAGGACCTCATCTACCTCTAACCTTGGCATATGTAATTCTTCCATAATCATTTCCATGTGTAACTTTTCTTGATTTCTGTATTTCTTAGGTTCATACTAGGCTATCTACCCTAGGGCATTTATAAGCCTAGCCAGAGTGTGTTTGGCTTTCGCCACCCATTTTAAATTAATTTTGCTATGGCCTTTTTCGAGGTTAGTATACTGTGCCTCTGTCTAACAGTGACACAGAAGTGATACCCGGGGTAAACCTATGATCTCCCATCCACTCATCAAGACTCCTCTTGAAGAGAGTCAATGAGGGACTCTGCCTAACCTGGACTGGGATTTTATTCCAGAGTGAAGGGAGCCTCTGGGTTATGAATCTGTCCCTCCAGCATGTCCTATTTATTTCAGTGTTGAGGTTCAAGTCTCTCGAGCGCGTAGCTCGATGGGATTAGGATTTTCTGAGGTGCAGCATGTCTATTAATTCCGGGTTGGACATGGCTTTATACGTCAGGCACAGAATGCCTCTGAGCAGGTGGTATGCCACTGAGTAGAGCTGGAATTTCTTTAACCGGGCAGCATATGGCATCGGTTTGAGCCCTTTGATCCTCTTGGTGAGGTACTTTTGGTGTCTTTCTAGTTGCTGCAGGTGTCTGGTAAGGTACATCCCAAAAGGGGCATTGTACTCAATTATGGGCCTGATGAGGGATGAGTAAAGAGGCACAATGACCTCCCCTGATCTAGATGTGAATCCCTTCATGATTAGGTGGGCTATATAAAATGTTTTTCTAACCATTTTGGCCACGTGGTTGTCAAATGAGAGATTGCTATCAACTTGGGTCTCTAGGTCCCTAATTACTTCTTCTGTACTTAATGGATTACCACCTATGTGGTAATTTGTGGGCACTTTGTTTTTGCCAAAGGGGATGACTATACACTTTTTGGCATTTAGCTTGAGGCCATGGCTCTGGCACCAGTTGTCTGTTTCTATGAGGCCCTTTTGGAGGATGCTTGTGTCGGCTGGAGAGTAAATTATGGCACCCAGTTTGCAGTCATCTGCGAACTCGGTCAGCCACAGTCCTTCTGTGTTGGCCTGTACCTCCAAGAAATATATACCGAACAAGAGAGGTCCCAGGACTGAGCCTTGTGGGATGCCACTTGTAACTGGTTTGGAGTCTGACATGGCTCCAGCAATTCTAACCATGTGGGTTCTGTCCTTGAGCCAGTTTGCAACCCATCTAGTGACATAGGGGTTTATATTTAAGCTGGTGAGCTTATCTAGAATGCCCAAGTGGGGTATTGTATCAAAGGCTTTTGAGAGGTCCAGGTAGGCTGTGTGGACCACCTTCCCCTGGTCAATGGCCTTGGTGACTGTTTCAAAGAAATTGACCAGGTTTAAGAGGCAGGATCTGCCCTTAACAAAGCCGAACTGGTAGGATCCAGTGTCTGTAGGTCCCCAATATCTTTATTTATGAGGTCCATGATGATCCTTTCCATAGCTTTGCAGACCAAGCTAGTCAGGCTTATGGGGCGATAGTTTCCAGGATCCGTTGAGGCACCACCTTTGTGGAGAGGGACCACTGTTGCTGTACGCCACTCTTTGGGTACATATCCTGTAGTAAGGCTGAGACTGAACAGTAGTTTTATGTTTGGATTTAGCTCTTCTTGGAGTTCATGTAGGATGCAGCCCGGGACACTGTCTGGTCCCATTGATGCTTTGTTTTTTGCTTTGGAGAGGTCGGCTCTTACCTGAGCATCTGAGATGTCAGGAGGGCAGCACTCTGCTGGGATAGATATTTGCCCTTTTGGTGGGGAGTGGGGGGAGATGTTTGCGCTGAACCTGTCAGCTAGGATGTTGGCAATGTCTGTGGGTTCGATGTATTTTTTGTCATTTTGGAGTAATTCTGAACATATCTAGGATTTCCCACCCAGGTTCCTAACATAACTAAAGAAAGCCTTGTGATTATCCTTAGTGTCCTGTGCAATTTTTCTCTCGAAGCTGGCCTTAGATGATTTTATGAGTGCCCATAGTTTTTTGCTAATACTGATCAGAGATGCCTTCCCTTTTTGGGATTTTGCTCTATCATGTAGTAGCTTCCTCCTTCTATTGTATAGTTTGTTTATGGCTGGGGTCCACCAGACAGGACGTCTGCCTTTGGAGGATTGGGTCTTGGTTTTATTTGGGATTGAATGATCCATGCATTCCTGAAGGTGTTCATAGAATGTGTTTATAAAGGATTCTGCGGTCTGGGCCGTATTTTCCACAGGCTCGGGGGCTTTGAAGGATTCCACCTCGGTTTTGAGGAGTGTGAAATTTGCTTTAAAGACGTTTTTCACTGTGGTTTTCTGGGCAGGGGGTGGGGTCGGGATGTGAATATCTAGTGAGATTAGTTTATGGTCTGATCTTACCAGTGAGGGATACACTTCTGGTCTGGAGCATAGACTCCCCATGTTGGTGATGATCAGGTCCAGTATGTTTTCCCCTCTTGTGGGAGTGGTAACAAGTTGTTCCATAGCATTTGAGTTTATAAATTCTAGGAACCTTTGGGCTAGGGTGTTGGAACTAGAGTAATGCTCCCAGTCTTTGTTTAGGTAGTTGAAGTCGCCCAATATAATGGTGTTTGGAGAGACCTTCATATTTTCCAGTGTTCTCAGGAAGGCCGAGTGGGGTTCCTGGGTTTGGGAGGGTGGTCTGTAGCAGGCTATAAACTGGAAGGCAGTTTTACCCACTGTTAGTTGATCATGGATAGTCTCTGATGCTTCGTGCTGTGCCACCAACCTGGAGGTGTGGGTATCTTTGACGAATATTGATACTCCCCCCTCCTTTTGTGGTTCAGTCCAAGTTTTGGGGCCGAAAAGCATGGTATGAGGTATAACCTGGTAGTGCTGGGGTGCTCTCGGGAGCCTTGAACCAGGTTTCTGTTACTGCACAGATATTGATGTTCTCCATGCTAAAGAGAGTTTTGAGTGCGTGCGTCTTGAGGTTTAGACTTCTGGCGTTGAGTAGCATTACTCTTAGTTTCTTATCCCTTATGATACCTATGGAGGTGGGTTTGTCTTTTGAGCCTTGCCTAAAAAAGCACTATGGGGGAAGCAAGAGCCTTTGCCAATATCCGAAAGCTCAGGGGTGACAGGTGCAAGCCGTCCCTAGCGAAGCATTGTGGCTTGTCGAGCATGTCATCCCAGGCTGACAGGCATTGGATCCCCTTTGAATGACACCAATACTTAAGCCAATTGTTGAAACTGATCATCTTGTCTTCATATTGTGGCATCATTCTTGGTGAGGGTAAGATGCTACTCAAGGTCAGGGTCATACCAGCCTGGGCTACATGCTCAGAGAGCTCTTCTATGTCTCTTTTCATGTAGTCCAGGGAGGTACGTCTCAGGTCATTCACAGCAGCATGGACAATGACAGAGTCATATTTGTACTTGCCTTGGAGTGACCTGAGTGCTTGTGTTATGTGGCGGATCCTAGCGCGTGACAAGCAGCTCACCATGACCTTCTTGTTCAGCCTGGTGAGCGGGACGTCAGTGTGCCTGACGATAGAGTCACCTATTACAAGTGTATCAGGTGTGTTGTTTAGCCTTAAGGGTTGTGACTGTTCCGCACACTGGCTTTGTGAGCTATGTGTTGCACGTGTTTTGCTTTGGGGTAGCGGTTGCTTGGGTGTCTGCTTTGGAAGTCTCTGCTGCTTAGGCAGATTTTTATTTAGAGCCTCCGAGTATGTTTTTGTGCGTTTATGTGTTTGGTTTGCTGTCATGGTAGGTCTATGTGAGACTGGAATTGTAGTGAGTGTGGTTTCCTTCTCCTCCTGACTGGTTATGCCAGTACTGAGTTGAGAGAGCTTAGCCTCCAGTTTGGCTATATGGTTGCATCTCTCACATGTGTTGGAATTTGTTGGGAGGAGGAGAGGGTTGTCTGTGTACATGAGGCAGTTGTAACATTGCCTCAAGATTCCCAGATTCACCAGCTGGACCGGAGAGGAGATTGACAACTGACCTTTGGACATGCTAGAATAGTATTGGGAATTCCTTTATAATTGAAAAAAAAGGGCCAATGGGGAACAAGGTACTCAGTGGGAGTTTGTGGGGTGTAGTGCTTTTAATTTTTTAGTGCTGACTTATATAATTGCTTTAGTGAGCAAATGCCAGGTAACTTAAATGCAATGTGTTACAGGTAACTTAAATGCAAAACGCATTAAAACAGTAACTTTCTTTCAAGTGAAACAAGGAAATAAGTACAGTAAGCAATGCAGATATCACTAGGGATCCACAGAAGTGCTGAAAAGCCGCGTTTTAGGTGGAATTAGCATTTCAGGGAAATAACAAGCATACAAACAAAGCTAGATTCAGCAGGCCTGGATCTAGTCTATGCTACAGCAAACAAGGTGTACCAATTTCAGTAAGAAGCAGTTCAAATGTGCAGGCACTATAAGCCTTTAACCAGAAATTCCCAGCTCAAAAGGGCAGAGTCCAGCCTCTCCTCCCACAAGAGTGCAGACCACGAACCCTCTTAATGTAAAATAACTGGCCTGAAGCCCAAGTGCTTAAACCAGAATTAATACACTTTTAGAATAACAGACACTGAGCCCTCAATCAGCAGTTCCCAACTTAGAAGGATGTAAGCTACCTGTTCTGCCACTACAGTGCAGACCACAAACCTTCTTAATGTAAAACAACTGGTTTGAAGCCCGAGTGCTTAAACTAAAAGGCTTAGAATGAGTTACACCAAGCAGTAATAAATATAATTGAGTACTATTAAGATGACGCAAAAGCAAAATAAAGTAGGAAGAAACACAAATACAGTAAAAGCAGATACATTTTTTTTTTTGAGTGAGCAAATGAGATGGGCCCAGGAGTTACAGGACAGAAAAGTGCAAATGCAGGCCTTCAAATCAGAAAGTTGAGAGAGATGGAAGCCAATAACTAGAAATTCTGGGCCAGAACCACTCCTTATGTGGTAGACAGGTTACCTAATGCTTACCACTCCCACTGATAAGCTAGAAGGCTTCCCTCCAACACTGAAAGGCTTGGGGGGCTCAGAAGCTTACAAACAGTCCTGCATACAGCAAATCTGTATCTGGAACACTAATTACAGGAAAGGTAGGAAACAGGCTTACAATTTTTTTTTCCAGAAAAGTAGCAAAAACAGTAGTAAAAACAATTCACATACAGTGCAAGCTGGCACACTTGAGTATGTAGCAATATTAGTCCACACACAGTTTGAAAAAATGTAATTAAATTAAAAAGGACTAAAAGCAAGTGCAGAAAGGGTTTATTAGGTAGAATGCAGTAAAGAGATGGGACTGGGGGAGTGTCCTAGATCAAATCTACAGTGGGCTGGTACTGCAAAAGCCACCAAATTTAAACTACAACCAAGAACAGGGAGGGGGGTGGGGAAGACAGTTTCAACACAGATGTGAGCAATCACAGTGCAAATTATAAAACCAGAAAAATATATACTGATCTCTGTATATTTGCAGAACAGTAAGACAACAGATATCTAAGCAACAATTTAGCTCTATAATACAGAATAATACATAAAAATATACTCAGCTCTATATATTTGCAGATAGTCTTGTAAGGCTGTCTCTCAGTGCACAGGTTCCAATTTAAATGCAGGCTGTTATTAACAGGTCAAATTAAGGGAACCTGGAGTAAAGCAACACACAAGCTATAAAAACTGGTTATATACTGACCGAATTGGGTGGGGAAAAAGTTTCAAGCAAAATTTAGCTCCATAAAATAAAACCCAAAAAAATTTTTT